>NC_047110.1:19863544-20033544 GCF_902500255.1 Thalassophryne amazonica | reverse complement strand
CCCACCCCAAAGAAAAAAAAAAAACAAAACATTTTTTTAAAACTACAATTTGCCGAATGTCACCGTAATTCCTACTGGTCCTTAAAAACACATTTCAAATACCAGTTGACTTTACTAAAACCAGTTGATCCTCATTGTTGACACTCATCAATATCCAGTGGAAATTCCTGGAACTTTGAACAAATTTGTTTTGACAAACAAATGACTTCAGCCAGGATTCAAATATTGCTATTAAAAGCTACTGTATTTTACATGTTTTAACATTCTGTCATTGACAAAACAAGTGGATAGGAGCTGGATTACAACATACAATGGGCTTTGATTTCCGGTGTGAGCTTCACACTACCAGTGTCCTTGCACAAGACACTTCTACTCATCTACATCAGTGGTGTCCAAATTATTCCAGAAAGGACCAAAAGGGTGCAGGTTTTCTTTGCAGCCACTGACTCCAGCAGGTGATTTCACTGATCAACATCACTTTGAGCAGATGGGATGAGTTCATTAGTCAGTTCATTATGTTTTGGAGGATAAATCATCCAGAAATGTGGTAAAGGACTAATTTCAGACTATTTTAGAGTCTTTCATTTTACAGTAACCTATTTTTGCCACAGGAAAAATACAATCCATCACAAGATTTGTGCATGTGGAAGCTACAGGATTTTTTCCCCACACAAGCATATGGAAAAAATGCTCCATTTCCTGAACTTTCTGATAAATAACTACTTAAAAGAAAGAAAATGGATGGATGGATGAAAATAAACAAATCTAAAATTTGATTAATTGATTTACAAGTAGTTGATATCTGTTCCTGCAGATGAACTAATATTTTAAGTTCGTGTCAGAGGTGATACATGGAGGCAGTGTGCCTGTCTTTTGTGCACTCTGTCCATCCTGACTCACTGACTCTCTCTCTGTCACTCCTCGGTCTCATTCACTCTTGCTGGGACATGCTATCTTGGCCTCCTTTCCAAGCTCCACGCTGAGTTACAGATTTCCATCTTGTGTTATGTCAAGTCAGCTTTCTGCCTGGAGCATGAGGTCTCTGTTGTTGCTCTGCATACAATATTAACTGTGTAAAGCTAAACCTGCTGTTTATGCAAATGTTACCTTGACGTTTTGAGGAGCAATTTTTTTTTTTTTTTTAAGCTGCATTTATTTATCTAAAAAGCATATGCTGAATCTGAACAGCGCAAATCAGATTTAAGAGGGATTGCTTTCTATATGGTTCAGTACTGAGCCGGATATGAGCGAGATCCGCTGTGGTCTACAGGCAAAAAAGGCTAGTCTGGCTAGCGTGGGATCAGAACGTCAAAGTTCCTCACTCTATACATGCACCCATAGTGTCCTCTCCATTGTGGTCTTCAGTGCAGCTGCAACAGCAAACAACCTTCTTTTTCTACAGTGCCTTCTCACCAGGAAAATCTGCCAGGCACACACACACAAGCACACACATACACAGGGCTTCAACTGGATTGAGTCTGGTCACATGTATAGGATGAGCCGGATTTGAAAAACGTGTGAACATTATCTGGGTAGAAAGCAATCCGGATTTAATTCGGCTCAAGCCAGACTGCCAACCCCAGTCTGAATGGTGCATCAGTTTCCTTTCTGCAGGCAAATGTAAGTGTAATATGTAAAGTTAACACAATTTGGTACTTTAACATTTCCCATAATCCCCCTGGCGGTCCTCTGCATTTCCCAGAATGCACCGTGGTGCCAGCAGACTTCCGGCATCTCACAGCACATGTAAACAATGACTAACGAGGACGTGGAGGGCGTTGATCCAGTGAATTCATGGGTGATTATAATGATGACACGTTCTCCCAAGTTGAGAGAGTTATCTGGAGGAGGCGTACCACCTGTGATGGACTTCTGCCGTGCACCAATGTTACAATAAAAGCAATTTAATGTCAAAGCAGTAGCCCCTGCACCGTAAACTCACAGTAAAGAGCTTTTATTATGAAAATGTGAAGGAAGGCACTCCATGGAATATTGGCAAATTAACTCACTACAAACACACACACACCTTACACGTATGTTACTTTATTCTGGTTTTGCAATATGTCCAACAACTTAAAAAAAAGCATTATCATTTATGCAATTGTACTGTTCTAATCTTTATTAAATTGATTCTATATTCTATTCTTTTTTTTTTCGCAGCACGTGAAAACATTAAAAAGTTTGCCAATTTACCATGTTGGGAGGTGGGGGAATTCAATGAAAAACAAAACAAAAACAACAACAAACCTCTGTCATAAAAGAGATTGCTTACATCTCCACAACAAATATTTCAAATATGTATCGATCTTGCAACTAAACAAACTGCAACAACCTACTGAAACGTAAGTACTAAGGGCTTCCTCTCGTGATAACGATTTCAGTGGAAATAAACAGAAATACATTTAAAACAGACTTAAGTGAGAAAAGTCTGCACGCTTATTCCGCACCAACATCTGATCAATTTTTCGAAACAAAGACTCACTAATATTTTCGGTGATTGCAGCTGAAAACATAACTGTATATCATTTTTTTAAATTTTATTTGTGAGATACTGACAAGTATCTCTCTCTCTTTGCGTGTAAACACTGAAATATAAGAGTAAATGAATGCCTTAACTAAAATTTTTATAATCTTCCAGATTTAATGGCACAATGGAATTACAGTAAAGCAAGAAGAATGGACAACATCACAACAGAATGAAAGATTCAAAATCAGAGAATCAGAAACAGAGGAAACTCAGGCAAAGTTGGGATGAAAAACAGGAGAGAAAATAAATAAGCACTACACAAGTATTTGTTTTGAGTCAGGACTGCTTCATCAAAAACACACACAGACAAATAATCCAATGAGGTTGGGTTGGCTGATCTTCACACTACAATACACAAACACACACAGCGGGCTGGACAGTGAGACAGGCTCATCTTTCTTTCCAAGTGTATCCTTTTTGTTAGACCTTATCTCAGACCGCCTGGTGCCTGAAGTCATGGGAACGGCTTCATATGAATCCCATACAGATTATCCTCCATTAACTTTCTGCCTTCACTGGGATGTGTTCATTGCTAGCCTCAAAGCATACCAGACAGAAGGCAGATTTTAGGCCTCGATTTGGTAACGAGGTGTGATTTTCAAGTGGCAGAGGTACCAACCTTCAGTGATAAACTATAATCATATACTTTTGTATTTTTCAGCAATAAGCTTTAACTTTTTGCTTTTATTGTGTCATTCTTTGTTACAAGAACTCTTGGCAAATATTCTACTGTATCTGCATTAATGGTAATGGCAGTAGCATTGTCCAAGAAAGAATGTCTGAACATTTCATAGGACAGTGTGTGCATGGTTTTACGGACTGGGGTGCACAAACCATTTGGCTACTCCAGAACCTTGATTCCATGGCAAAACACAAGTTGAGACGATGGAGATGCTGGAGAGTTGCAGAGTGGTAGATGGCCGTTGGCTCAATAAGAGCTCATCCGCCCTTTGCAGATATTGTTTTTAGTTCTGCCGGGTGTCTAGCCACCCAAAACCACACTGCTTGTAAAACAAACAGGTGAGTTGACCAGTTTAGTCGTCGGACACCCGACCATGAACAGATAGTACCGGATTACATGTTTACCGGTAGCAGTCGAAACTGACTGACCTGACAGTTGAAATTGATTGAACTTCCAGCTGAAGTTCTGAAATATGGCGGACCAGCAATGGCTCTGGATCTTCATGACTTTGTAAAGTGTATATGGACTGAAGAACAAGCACCGGCTGACCTTAAAAATGCACTGATAGTTACCATCCATAAGAAACGAGATAAGGCTGATTGCAGCAATTATAGAGGCTTATCACTGTTGTCCACTGTTGGTAAATTGTTTGCAAAGATCATACTAAATCAGCTTACACAAACTGCAGAGGATGTCCTACCCGACACACAGCGTGGCTTTCGACCTGCAAGGGGCACCATCGACATGATCTTTGCCTTATGGCAAGTGCAAGAAAAGTGTAGGGAACAAAGAACTCCTCTCTACACAGCATTTTTCGATCTGACTAAAGCTTTTGACACGTTGCATAGAGAAACACTTTGGATGATTCTGAGCAAATACAGGTGTCCCGACAAATTGATTTTAATAATTCAACTATTCCATGATGAGATGACTGCCTCTGTTATAAGTGAAGGTCAACAAGTGGAACCATTTCCTGTGAAAGGCGGAGTCAAACAAGGGTGTGTAATAGCACCTACGCCATTTGCTCTTTTCATGGCCGCTGTTCTGCAACTGGCAGAGCCACAGCTGAGTAACCTTGGAGTACAAATAACTTACCGATATGATGGTGATTTGTTCAACCTATAACGCTTACAGGCTAAAACTAAGGTGTTCACAGCCTCAGTTGTGGAGCTTCAATACACTGATGATGTTGCTGTCTGCTCGACTATGGAAGATGGGCTGCAGAGAATAAGAGATGCCTTTGTAGAAGCCTACAAACAACTTGGTCTATCACTGAACTGCACTAACACGGAGGTTCTGTATCGATCTCCCTCTGATACCATCTCCCCACCCATCACTCAG
Organism: Thalassophryne amazonica; assembly: GCF_902500255.1. NCBI lineage: Eukaryota > Metazoa > Chordata > Actinopteri > Batrachoidiformes > Batrachoididae > Thalassophryne > Thalassophryne amazonica. The sequence continues at coordinate 20,028,994 of NC_047110.1, read as the reverse complement.
CCCGAAATAACTGTTGACGGAAACACACTCAAGGTAATTTCACACTTTAAATGTCTTGGTAGCTATGTGGCAAGTGATGTTTCCCTTGATTTTGAGGTAAACAACAGGATCAACTCTGCTGCAGCAGGTTTCAGTAAGCTACGTAAGCGTGTCTTCGACAACACGATCTTGAACTGGAGACCAAAATACGAGTCTATCAAGCCATCATTTTACCAACACTTTTGTATGGCTCTGAAATGTGGATGACCTATCGTTATCAAGTGAAACAACTCGAGAAATTCCACCAAAGATATCTTCGGACAATCATGAATGTGAAATGGTATGATCGTGTCATCAATGCTGTAGTTCTTGACCGAGTATTGCGGCAATGTTACACCAAAACAGACTGAGATGGTACAGACGTGGTGAGAATGGACGCGCAATGTCTTGCAAAACAACTTCTCTTCAGTCAGCTTTCTACTGGATCATGTTGTGTTGGCGCTCTTAAGAAGAGGTACAAGGATGTCCTTAAAAGAAGTTTTAAAGACTGTGAGATTGCTGACTGGGCTACAGCCCCAACAGATAGATTGGTTTGGAGGACAATGATTTGTGATGGCATCAAGACCTTTGAGACCAATAGATGGAAAGCTGAAGAGGAAAGATGCGCAAGACAGAAAGCTGCCGAACCTCTGAAACAGTTGGCAGCCTCCTAATTAGATGTCTGGATGAATTTCTTCTGGACCGCCATGCTCGTGTCGAGCGGCAGTGATGATAATGATGAATGGTAAATGTCCACCAGATGGAGTTATCAAGAACCTCAAGTACAGCCTGCTATGGGATACGACATTGAACCTGTTGCTTACAGTAGTAGGCATAAGTAATTTTTCAAATACTGCCACAATAAAGAATAAATGTAGCAACATGAATTAAAAAAAATAAATAAATAAATAAATCACATGAGGTAAAATTACAGCATTTACGGGTAACTACGATACATATGTCACAGATATCTTAAACAAGCTGTGTCAGGCCTAAATAATATTCATAGCAGGAGAATGTCTGAAAACAATTATGGTACTTTGTGGAAGACATTTAACATTAAACCTCAAATACATGAAAATGTAGTCCACCAAAAATCTGAAGGCTCAGAAAACAGATTGACAATATTTGTGTTATGTGCAGACGCGGGTTGAGGAGCGGACCTGCGTCTGACTGAACCCAGCGCTAAATAACCAGAAAGCGGTTCCAAAAACAAAACAATTTTATTTTTCCCCTCTTGTGCAATAATTGTGTACAACATAAAATATGGTTTGTCTGGCGGACTGAAGGACGGCGCGCTCTCCAGCGCCCAAAGGGATCGAAGCCCGGCGCTTCTGGACTCACATTCACCGCCAAACACCCCCCAGGTGGACACGACAAACTGACTCTCTGATGTGTGCTGACAGCATGTGTCCCTCACCCGTCCTCCTTCACAGGCACGATGTGTCAAACCCAGGCGCGGTCCTCAGCGTCTCACAAACGAACGTCACAAGGTCGAGTTCCCTGCAATTCTGCTTGAACCACTCATGGCTTAAATGCAGAACGCCATCTAATTATCTGCTTCAGCTGAAAGTCCTTAAGTCTGCACGTGAGCATCATCCACAGGTGCTGCGAGTCATTAGGCCTGCACGTGGACATCCTCCACAAGTGCAGCCAATAATGTTGATGAGGGTGAAGGATTCTTCTGCCAGCACCGTCTCCACAGACAAAAACCAGTTTGCATACCACCTGGAGAGCAAAGAAAAGAAAACAACACAAAAACAACCAGTACCCCCCATCAACGGGAAGCCTCCCGGCGACCGAACAGACCAGGCCCGAGAACAGCACCTCCCTCCGGGGTCCATGACAGCAAGCAGACGGCGTAACGCTCCCAAGGTCCACAGCAGACAGCAGGACAGGGCACCGCGGCTGGAAGGCCGGCTGGCATCAACAAAACCCCAAAAAAGTTCCATATACAACCCAACATACAAGAAAAACACAAAACCCACCCAGGGGACCGTCCCATCCAACCCCGGGAAGAAAAGAAAAACTCCCAAATGCAAAAACCCAACACAGCCCCAACAACACAATACAAACACAAATTCACAAAGAAAAATAACAAACAACCCCCCCCCCCCCCCCCCAAGAACGATATGCAGAGCCCAACCCCCCCAGAAGACCTTTACCGCCAGTTCCAGGAGAGACCACCAAAACCGGAATCCTACAGAGGTCCCCAGGTTTACATGGAGGAGCAGCGCCCCCCAGAGGACCGTACCATCAACCCCAGGAGGTCCCCTCCCCACAACCCAGGAACCCCAGACCCGGTCACACTTGGTCAGTCGGCCCCACAATCAATTCCCTCCCAGAGGACCGTCCCATCAACCCTGGAGGTGGAACCTGGAAGGAAGCATAAAAACACAACACTCCAACCCCCGGCGGACTTCATGAAAACACCCCGGAGGCAAATAAAACAACTGGAAAACCCTGTTACCTCCCCCAGCACCCCGAAAGACCCCAGATCACTCCCAGAGCCAGTCATTAGCTCTATTTTGGCGAATGGCACAAAAATCACTAAGCCGGGGAAGGAAACAGGAAAAACTAACCCGGTCCCAACCCCGAAGCGCAGCGGAAAACCGGAAATACGTCCGGTGCCCCTACCCGACCATACCACCAGCCTATCGGGAGGGGCGGAACTACCGAAATGGTGAACGGCAACAAATCGGCCCACCCCTCCGACTGAGGTATGTTCCCGTTGCACCACACCCCGGTAACACCAATGACGAACGGTCAAAGGCCCACCGAGGCTGGAGTGGAACCGGGCCCTAACCAAACCCAAAAAAAACACCCCTGACAACCCCCCCCTAGGTGCAGAGGTCTTCTGAGAAACACTCAGCGTGACCAACCTGCACCACCCCACAACCCACAAGACGAACGGTCTTAGGGCAAGTGAGGTTGGGGTTAGGGAAGCAGGGAAATAAAAAACAACAAAACAAAACGACTCAATCCCAAACAGAAAATACCTAAGGTCAAATAATAAAAATCGACGATTGGCTGAGTCCAGCCGAGCTCCGACCCGCCAGTCGTTCACTCCACCAGAACCGCCTCTAAACACCCAAACAATTTATAACCCCTCACAAAAAAAAAACAAAATCAGCCCAAGAAAATAATTATGTTTTTTTTTTTGTTTTTTTTTTGTGTCCATCATCGTGCCTGTCCCAGAACACCTGGAGATACGTCATCACTATCTTTCCTGACGCTTATGTGACGGGGCAATATGGCGGCTTCAGCTCGTCCGAGCTGCATGGGCTCATCCGCAAGAGGAGCCAGAGGTCCCGTCGGAGGAGTCACAGTGGGGCGAAGAAGAGGCGGCCCAGATCTGTGTCGGGGAAAGCCCGAGACAAAAAGACCCGCTCTGATGTCTGCCCTCTCTCGCGTCCATGCTCCTTTATCCGATCATCCAGATGAATAACCAAAGATATTAGCTCATCTAAATCGTTTGGTTTGTCACGGACTGCTAGCTCGTCTTTTAATGGATCGTTCAAACCATCTACAAACACTTTTAAAGCTGCGGCATTCCAACCGGACTGAGCAGAAAAAATTCAGAAATCCACGGAATAATCCGCCGCACTCCGCCTCCCCTGCCTGAGATTCAGCAACCGTTGGGCAACGGTATTTGTTTTCACCGGATGGTCAAAAATCAATCGGAACTCCCGGGAGAAATCCTTAAAGGATCCTAACAATGGAGAGTTATTACTCCATAACGCAATGACCCAAGCTAAGGCGTCACCTCGGAGCAGCTTTGTCACATATGAGACACGTCTACCATCAGAAGAGAAGGAAGCCGGTCGCTGAGCAAAAACCAGAGAACATTGCATCAAAAACGGAGCACAGGCTTCAATGTTTCCCACATAAGGCTCCGGATGACAATTGGTTCGGAAGCCGAATCTCTGGGTGACGGAGTTATCTGCACCGGTATCGATGGTGCCGCAGCTGGAGCAGCAGGAAGCGGAACAGCTTGCGCTGCAAGCTCCGTAAGGCGGGCATCTGTTTGCTTAATTTGGTTTGCGAAATGCTGTAATTGCTCCCATATTTTCTCTCTTTCGGCAAACAGAACCGCTTCTGCCGCTGGGTCCATTTTAAAATGGCCGGGAACTACTGTTATGTGCAGACGCGGGTTGAGGAGCGGACCTGCGTCTGACTGAACCCAGCGCTAAATAACCAGAAAGCAGTTCCAAAAACAAAACAATTTTATTTTTCCCCTCTTGTGCAATAATTGTGTACAACATAAAATATGGTTTGTCTGGCGGAGTGAAGGACGGCGCGCTCTCCAGCGCCCAAAGGGGTCGAAGCCCGGCGCTTCTGGACTCACATTCACCGCCAAACACCCCCCAGGTGGACATGACAAACTGACTCTCTGATGTGTGCTGACAGCATGTGTCCCTCACCCGTCCTTCACAGGCACGATGTGTCAAACCCAGGCGCGGTCCTCAGCGTCTCACAAACGAACGTCACAAGGTCGAGTTCCCGGCAATTCTGCTTGAACCACTCATGGCTTAAATGCAGAACGCCATCTAATTATCTGCTTCAGCTGAAAGTCCTTAAGTCTACACGTGAGCATCATCCACAGGTGCTGCGAGTCATTAGGCCTGCACGTGGACATCCTCCACAAGTGCAGCCAATAATGTTGATGAGGGTGAAGGATTCTTCTGCCAGCACCGTCTCCACAGACAAAAACCAGTTTGCATACCACCTGGAGAGCAAAGAAAAGAAAACAACACAAAAACAACCAGCCAAACCCCCCAACACACAACAATTTGTATGATTTGTATAACGAGCAGTGACATGTTATATTTATCCTGCAGTCTTGGATCAGGATGTGAAAACGTGAGACTTAATATCTACTGTGGTGTCTCAGAGAAGTTTCCAAACGATTTTACAAATATGAAAATCTTGAAATCAGACCACGGAGTAAATCAGACGTGTGCGAGGGAAACAAAAATAACCCGGAAACATTTGCCACGGAAGTAAAAATCTGGATTTCCGGGAATTCAAAAAAAACTCCTATCACTGGGTCAAGGAGATACTTGGGTGTCACCCAGATGAGGAAGACTAATTAATTTCGGTAGGTCGATATGGAATGCCTGGGTGGCTGCCAACCAGTACCCAGGGCAGGTGTTTTTTTATGTGGCAAATACAGCTTGCAACATTTTGTACATTCTCCCAAACACAGGCTAGAATACAGTAAGTGAACTTCAAAACATATGCTTTTAATACTTTTTCAAAAGCAATGCACAACTGGATAACCCTCATGCAGTTCTGTAGGATCAGACTTGGGATTACCAGTTTATAGACCAGGGTTTGATTCCAGATTTGTTCCTTTGAAGCTACCTGTCTGTGTACATGGACAAGACACTTCACAGTCATCGTCCCAGTCCATTCAGCTGTAAATGAGTACTGGCATTTGCTTGTGAAGTAACCACTGATGGACTGGTGTTCTGTCTATGGGGAGTGGCAGACTCTCATCCACTTTACACAATGTGATTAGGGGATGAACACCAGCTCCAAGGGTCACAGTTGCAAAGTGTGGGTATGTGGAGTAAAAGATAATGGGAGGGAGAGGGAGGAGGAGAAAGAGAGCATGTGTGCATCAACAACACTGAACTAATGTGTCCACTCTTACGAAAAATATCACATACGGTGCCGAATGTTATCATACCATGAGCATACCATCCCAACCTATAAGCACTGAAGTGTGCTAACCACTTCCACTATTTCTTCACTCAAAAAGGGATCATGAGATTAATGGTAACATACATAAAATTGTACTTTGCTTTGGAAAATACTTGTGATTTGTGCTTAATTTTACGCATGTTATTGACACTCAATCTCCAAATAACCTTGAAGTGTCTCTCAGCAGAAACTTCAACCTACTGTAATTGCTCTAGTCTTCACTGTTTGCTGAGTGTTGCAGTCACCCTGATTCCACCATTTACTGAAGAGATTTAACATCCCTTTTAATGGGATACGACTACAAAGGAATATACACCTGAAAATGAAAAGGTACATAATGAACACGGCTCTCTGTTTGGACACAGCTTCAATGCCAGTGAGTCAGGAGCTCTTTAGTTTACATCACAGGAACCAGCTGCCTTGAAAACAAAATCAACTTCTTCTTTCGATTAGGAAACGTCTCACTGCTATCTAACTGAACCTGCTGTGACAAAGTGGAATCACTTGTTTCACCAAAGCCTTGGGTTCAATTGTTTCATTAGGCTAATTCATTTACAGTTACCTTAAACAAGTTTCCACTACATCCAGTAGTATCTCGGTTCTACCTGCCTTCTCTCTCTCTCTTTCAATATTACAGAATTAAACAAGAGCAATTAGAGATCTGTGACATCTGCCCATCTGGATCCAGATCACCTCCTTAATTCAGTGGAGTCTCCCATGCCCTAATATCTATCGAGTTTGGTGAGAATCCGTTTAGTAGTTTTGACATAATCCTTCAAAGACAATATAAAGGGAAACCTTGATCCAGAATCCAGATTCAGATCCGGATCACCTCCAAAATTTAATGGTGTCTTCCATGGCCTAATATGTATCAGTGGTGAAAATCTGGTGAGAATCTGTGAAGTAGTTTTGACAGAATCCTTCAAAAACTATGAGGTCTGTCCAAAAAGTATCGTACCTTTTTATTTTTTTCAAAAAACCATATGGATTTGAATCACGTGTGATTGCATGAGCCAAGCTTGAACCTTCGTGTGCATGCTTGAGTTTTTCCACGCCTGTTGGTTGCGTCATTTGCCTGTGGGCAGGCTTTGAGTGAGCACTGGTCCACCCCTCCCGTCAGATTTCTTTTGTCTGAGAACTTGCTGAGAGACTGCCGCTTTGCTCCATGAAATTTTTTTCAGAAACTATCAGAGACAGGCAGTTGGAAACCATTCGATAGATTCAGCTGGATATCGGTGAAGATTCTGTCGGCGTCACGCGGATTATGGACTGTTAAAACCTTTTTAAAGACGGCCCACAGCGGCAGAGGGCGCGCGGCGCGCCAAGCGGCCATTCAACAGGCTGGATCGACCAGATCATTTCTAAACTGAACGCTGTGTTGATCCGGGACATCATGTGACTACCACAGAAATGGCAGGAGAGCTGGACATAGCACTTTTGCTGCACATTCCACTGTTACAGGAGATTTTGTAATGAAAGACGTGCGGAGGATTTCGCGCGTCGGCACGAAGCAGCTCACGACGTGCAGCAAAAAAACACCTCCGTCTTGGAAGTCTCACAGGACATGTTGGGGCATGTCCAGCTGTTACACAATTTCTCGGATACTCACTTGACTGAAAGCCATCGAAAGCAGTCTGAATCTTCTGAAAGGTTTCCAACACGGAGGTGTTTTTTTTTTTTTGCTGCGAGTCCTGAGCTGCTTCGTGCCGACACGCGAAATCCTCCTCACGTCTTTCATTACAAAATCTCCTGTAACAGTGGAATGTGCCGCAAAAGTGCTATGTCCACCTCTGTTGCCATTTCTGTGGTAGTCACATGATGTCCCGGATCAACACAGCGTTCAGTTTAGAAATGATCTGGTCGATCCAGCCTGTCGATGGCCGCTCAGCAACCGACAGGCGTGGAAAAACTCACGCATGCGCACGAAGGTTCCAGCTTGGCTGATGCAATCACACGTGATTCAAATCCATATAGTTTTTGAAAAAAATAAAAAGGTCCGTTACTTTTTGGACAGACCTCGTATATATAAAGTGAAACTTTATTCAGAATCCGGATCCGAATGACCTCCAAAATTTAATGGAGTCTTCCATAGCCTAATATGTATCCATGGTGAAAATTCAGCGAGAATCCGTGAAGTAGTTTTGACGTAATCCTGCTAACAGACAGACAGACAGACAGACAAACGCTGGTCATTTGAATATGTCCTTGGCGGACGTAACAAGGTCAAAGGGTAGGTAGGAGACACAAAACACTTTGCTCTGTGAGTCATGCAGATAACTGGAAGTAATATTACATCCCTCCACAGATGCAACCACCAGCGCTACCTTAAGGTGTAATTAAATGATAACAAAAGCAAATGGGGCTGAGTATGTAGGGGGCAGAATGGTTGCATGAATGATTTGAAAGATAATTTCAAGAGCAAGTGGAGGTGTTAGTCTGGAGCAGAGGAACAACTTCAGCTGGGTTGCTGTAACAATGGGGGGGGGGGGGGGGGGGGGGGAGTAGCAGCAATACACCCCTGCATACTAGAAACTCAGTTATCTTGCACGAGCTCTGATAACAACAGTGTGAACAGCCTGTAGGTCATTTTGATGAAACTGGGCAAGAACATACAGGCATACACATGTTCACGAAATCTGACATCAAAGGGCAACTGAAATACCATGTTTGTTCCACTGCTACAGTTTCACAGTGACAGTGACACATGAACATTATGTATAGTCACTAATTATTTAACATTTGTATGTAGTGTATGTCAGTATAGAAAACAAAATCAGCCAAACAGATGTGGTAATACCTTGAGAATTCAGGGTCCATGTGCTGTGTTTGTCATCTCTTTGGACTTTGTGGGGAATTCAGCTCATGTACGCACATTTGATTAAATTCCTGGCCATACCTTGGTAAGATCTGATACCCAATTAAACAAACCAAAAAATGCCTTGTAGTGAAATTTCAAATAAGTGGAATTACAATGCCACATTTTTCTTTGGAACACATTTGTTTATCATCTTACGAGGGCTGTCCATAAAGTATAGGTCCTTTTTTATTTTTTCAAAAACTATATGGATTTCATTCATATGTTTTTACATCAGACATGCTTGAACCCTCGTGCTCATGTGTGAGTTTTTCCATGCCTGTCAGTGACGTCATTCGCCTGTGAGCACTCCTTGTGGGAGGAGTCGTCCAGCCCCTCGTCGGAATTCCTTTGTCTGAGAAGTTGCTGAGAGACTGGCGCTTTGTTTGATCAAAATTTTTTCTAAACCTGTGAGACACATCGAAGTGGACACGGTTCGAAAAATTAAGCTGGTTTTCGGTGAAAATTTTAACGGCTGATTAGAGATTTTGAGGTGATACTGTCGCTTTAAGGACTTCCCACGGAGCGAGACGTCGTGCAGCACTCCCAGGCGCCGCTGTCAGCCTGTTTAAAGCTGAAAACCTCCACATTTCAGGCTCTATTGATCCAGGACGTCGTGAGAGAACAGAGAAGTTTCAGAAGAAGTCGGTTTCAGCATTTTATCCGGATATTCCACTGTTAAAGGAGATTTTTTTAATGAAAGACGTGCGGGCGGATTGCAGCGTCGGCTCGCAGCCGCTGCAACGCTCCGCCACAGGAAAAACACCTTCGTTGGAAGCCTTAAGGACAAGTTGAAACATGTCCAGCTGTTAAACAATTTCTCATATACTCACTCCACTGAAAGCCATCAAAAGCCGCCTGGATTTTACAAATGGTTATCAACACGGAGGTGTTTTTCCTGTGCCGCCGCACCGCGCCAGCTGCGTCCCGACGCACGGACCCGTCTGCACGTCTTTCATTAAAAAAAATCTCCTTTAAAAGTGGAATATCCGGATAAAATGCTGAAACCGACTTCTTCTGAAACTTCTCTGTTCTCTCACGATGTCCTGGATCAATAGAGCCTGAAATGTGGAGGTTTTCAGCTTGAAACAGGCTGACGACGGCGCCTGGGAGTGCTGCACGACGTCTCGCTCCGTGGGAAGTCCTTAAAGCGACAGTATCACCTCAAAATCTCTCATCAGCCGTTAAAATTTTCACCGAAAACCAGCTTAATTTTTCGAACTGTGTCCACTTCGATGTGTCTCACAGGTTTAGAAAAAATTTTGATCAAACAAAGCGCCAGTGTCTCAGCAACTTCTCAGACAAAGGAATTCCGACGAGGGGCTGGACGACTCCTCGCACAAGGAGTGCTCACAGGCGAATGACGTCACCGACAGGCGTGGAAAAACTCACGCATGCGCACGAGGGTTCAAGCATGTCTGACGTAAAAACATATGAATGAAATCCATATAGTTTTTGAAAAAAATAAAAAGGACCTATACTTTATGGACAGCCCTCATACTTCTTCCCTTGAAACAAGTGGGTGGTAAAGTATTAAACCTCTGCTGTCAAAAGCCAGACATGCTGATGTGTGGTTAGTGACGCATCAACTTTCAATGTTACAGTGCAAACAGTGAGAGCCAGACCTGAACTGGCATGAGTACCGTAAGGCATGTCAACTCTGCAGCAGATACGCTGACTTCTGATTATCTCTAACCTACAACTTTGTAACAAAAAGCCAAAGATATGGACTTGTAGACAGGCATCCCCGACTGACAACTAGTGGTGTCATGGATCATAAAACCCAGTTTCAATTGGATCATGGTTTTAAGTTGCAGATGGGATAATTTGCAGAAGAGCAAAAGAAAAAAAAAATAGAGCTCTGTTTTCCATTTTTAAAATAGGAGCTTAACCCTCTGAGGTTGATGGACAAGACTGAGCATCCAACTTTGCTTTTTGTCATGTGTCTAATAATAAGTCAGCCAACAGAATGCCACAGAGACTTAATTTGACCACTTCTTGAAACAGCGGTGTCACCTGTAATTTAAATCCCTGTTCTATACTATCTTTGACTCACAGCCAAATTTAGTGCCCTGAGAATGTCACGTGGTGACATTCAGAGTGCAACATCGCTATGTTCAGGAGCCAGACTCCTACACACTGACACTACACCTTTATAAATGCTAAATCAACAGTCCTGTCAGTCTGAAAACACTTTTTAGTCCTACAGATAAAGCATATTATCACAAAAATCATGTGGATGAGCTATTTTGTTTTTGGCAAAACCTTTACCTGTGGTTTTGAATAAAAACAAGGTGGCCCATGCTTTACAGGGTTCTCCCCAGACAATGGAATAACGATGCTGCACCACTATACTACTATCACAGTGCCACAATACTGTGGCGCCATCTCATGATGTTTCAGTGCGAGACTTGGTGGGAATCTGACCATGCACAAACCCATTTTTTTGCAGGGAAATCTGACAAACAACTTCAGCTCTTTATTTTATCCTGTTTACATCCAGACGACACAAACCATGACAAAGGACAAGCGTTACATGAGACACGATAATCAGAGGAGGATCTCTGCATTTTTTGTGTCTTTGGCAGTGACCACAACCCATGTAGTCGAGGAGGAGCAGCCAGAAAATCATCCCAACGGGCAGGGCGCTGTGATCACCGAGCCGTCCGGGAGAGGGAGCCGCAGATTAATTGCAAAGTATACATAAGTGTGATGTCGTGCTTTGATGACTAGTTTTTAAGTGATAACTGTTCATTTTGATGCGGTCACGGTAAAAACAGCAGCCGCTCTCCACTGTGAGAAAACATCATTATGAATACAGCCTGTTTAAACAGTCTCTGCTAGAGGCTCAGTTTTGTGCACACCGATAGGTGTTGTCATTGATATAACTGAAATTTTAAATACATAAAAAAGGGCACTCACCCACTTTTAGAATGATTTCTAAGATTAAATATGTAAAGGCCCTCTCACACGGCATTTGACAATTCCTGAATGAAGTGAAAAAAGTAAAAAAAAAAACCCCAAAAAAAGTCAGAAGTCATTGAGGAAAGGTGGATGAACGAGCTTTCTCACTGAATAGCCTGTGGATCAAGAGTGCAAAAGAGACAAAAAAGGAACAAAATGAAACCGAAGATAACGCTGATCTCCACGCTTTAAACGAAACGTGCCTGGAGCCACTGCTGGAGCAGTGTCTGTCTGCATCTCTGCATTCCAGGACTCAGCACTGGGATGGACCTCATAGCGCCTGAGTCTTGAAGAAACTGCAAACAGAAGCGCGTGATCTGACCCACTGTGGAGATCTAGGTCAAGGTTAGCCATCTTTGAACATGTCCAGGGTCTGTGTCCCAAGAATGTTCCCTGTGAATTTGAAGACTGTGGCAGTAATAGAACTGGACTTATGCTGTACACAGACAGACGGCTGGACACCAGGTCTTCACAATACCTGACTGACCATATGTTGGCCTCGGGTAATAAATCTCTACGTTCATGCTCATTTGTTATATTTCACACCCTTTTGCCCACACTATGCCTTATATACTCTATGCACTGCCAATCAAAAAAGGCTTGCCAGCTTAAGGCCAATTTACAGCCACCGAAACATTCATCTGCGAAATAATGGAAATGAAAAACAATATTTCATATGCTATAAACACTATATAACTGTTTTATTTTGGGAAAACAAAACGCTGTTTTCTGGTGATAATGGGATAATTTATCTCTTTATCACCAGAAAAAAGTGCTGAAAACATGACAATTTATCAGCTTCCTATTGGAAAAAAAAAAAAAAAAAAAACAGGTGTTATGCCTGACATTCAGTCAGTGTAGCAGTGTCAGAGGGGCAGGAGAATAACCACATCACATCAGTAAAAGCCTGACAGGCTGAAATCACTTTATGGCTTGCTGTGAATGACAGACACATTAGTGTGCATTATTTTAAAAGACTATTAGCAAGGCTTCAGCTTTACTGGCAGTGTAATCAAACTGAGCCTGAGGTCATAGCTGACCAGCATCGGGCAACTGCAATTGGAGTTCCCTGCTCAATAAATCATAAAAGAGATGCTGCAGAACAAACAGAACACTAGTTTCTAACATCAGGAAAATAGACAATGACCTATAACCTCTTTTTCTTCAAATGAACCGTCAGGCCAGGACAAATAATTGGTCTGAATGTCCAGGCGGCTGTGAGACGAATGCGCAGGTGCAGTAATGTATGAAATGTACAGTGCCACCAAATTTATTTCATACATCAAAGCTCTCCTGCCAGTTACAAAACAGCACTTAGTTTGGAAAAGATATAATTTTAGAGATTTTTCTTAAACTGATCAAATATTCAATGGTTTCACTGTTACAAGCTCATATCGTGGACTTTACCTACCATGTTTAACGGCCACTAACACTGTGGAACATGCCTGCTTTACAGCAGGTGACATCACCACCACTGTGAAAACACGTAATCAGCAACAATGTGCCATACTCTGGTGGTTGCCGTGCTGCAAGCTGGCCAATGGGAGTGCATTACTGAACCCTGTCATTGCAGAAAGTCACCAGTCAACCCATCAAAAAGGAGGATTGACGGATCTCTACAGATAACATGATGATCATCTCTGGGCACATGGAATCTTGACCTGGGTTTGCAAGAAGAGCAACACCTTGCCTTTATAATCATATCTGAATCTAAGGCAGTGGTTTTCAAATTGTGAGGTGCGCCCCACCCTGGGGGGCACCAGAGTTCTTCAGGGGGGTGCAAGGGATGGGTATCGAGAATCAGTAAGAAATGATTTGATCCACCGACATCAACAGCCTTTTTGCTTAACAATTCCCTTATCTTTCCTTCAGAGCGGCCGTTGTTTTTGAGGGTGTTTTATCTGGAAAATGATCATTTCTTTACGTTGATTGCAGACCCTGCAGCGAGTCTGTAATCAACCACTTCTGCAGTGGCTGTTCTTGAAGCAACGAAGCAGTGCTCCAACCCACTGCTTCATTGATTCGCTGCTTTTCAGAAGCGGCAGGTTCCAAAATGAGACGTCCTACTGTTCTTTATGAATTACATTGATGTTACTTGCAGTGCAGCTGGTTGCAAGAGCTCAGCTCAGAGGTATGGAGCCATTAATGTCTGAAAGGAAATGCTTTTTTTGTTTTCTTCTTTTTTACGAACAGATGTTAGTCAAAAAATGCTAGTTAGATGTTAGTTTTTCTGTTAGATGACTAACAGAAAAACTACAGATTTTGTTTATTTTTATTTATGTCCAGAGATCAAGGATCCAGTGACCAATTTCTTATTTATTTACTTTAAGACTCAATAAAATGTTATTGACATAGAAAGCCTGTAAAGCCTACTTTTAATACACAGAAAATTCACAGGAGGTATTGATAAGGGAACTGATAAGGAATCGGATCAATAATCAGAATCGATAGATAAAAATCTTATCAATGCCCATTCCTGAAGTTTAATTAATATTATTTATGTTAAAATGTGTTAGTTATGCCAAAGACATTTAAAAACACACAGAGATGTTCAAATAAAAAACAAACAATGTTTAAAATATAACAAAAGATAAAAATAGAAGAAAAGAAATTTCTTTAAAAACATGTTTAAAATGTTTGAAATGGGTGTAAATGTGTGAAAGAATAGAAAGTTCTTTAAAACATATGTAAAATGTTTATAAAGACTGTAAAATGTCTAAATGCATAGACAGTTCCTTAAAAATGCACAAATACTTTTAAAATGTGTTTAAGATGTGTAAAAAAATAAAAGAAACACACGAAGATGTTGAAATTGTGTGTGTGTGTGTGGGGGGGGGGGCAGCTATTCATTTGTTCTCTGAGTGGGGGCTCACTCTCCCACACTTTGAAAACCCCTGCTCTAAGGCATATTTTGGGGTTAGACTTGCTGTGATTAACATTTTTTTCTCCAGAAAATACACTCACTTCTGAGTAAGATCTGAAATTGAGTTGTTACTGTGAGTTACTGTTATCCGACCACTTTTGCTTTGCCATTAGAGCTGTAATTGTGCTGAGCCAACATTAATGCAAACCAAACACTTCCTGCTACTGCTTCATTTATAAAATTTCCACTGTCAGTGACTGGCAGGCTTTATATTGAGAAGCAAAAGCTTTCTCTTATTACAGCTGCTCACAGCATGATACTGGTACCCCATCTTTAAAGAAATGTGGAATCCTTTTATCGTTAAGAGGATGAACCCACCAACCACAAATCAGCAATATGACAGTAATTAGGACACAATTTGTGACACAAAATATCCCTGTTGTGTCAGGACCCCTGCGTGTATTGGGGCAGTTGGATTGTCTTCCGGATACACTCATGACATGCTCCCTATGGCGTCAAAAAAAAAAAAAAAAAAAAAAAAGCATGACAGATGCACAGTTTGTGTGTGTCTTTTGGATATGGACAGTGCTCATGCAGTGGACACCCAGTATGAACACGGTCAGAAACCTATTCCGACATAAAATCCATGTTGGAACAATATGGTTTCAATATACTGGAGATGTGGAGATCTTGTTCACACAGACTGTAATTTCTTAAAACAAGATAAATTATTTAACACTTCTGAATCTAACCTTTTTTTTTTTGTCTTGGTACACTGCAGATTATTTGGTTGTTACCCAGATAAAAACAAACAAACAAAAAATGTAACTTTCCTACATTTAGAAGTGCTGAATAATTTATCTTGTTTTAACGGTTAATTTCTTATTTTACATGTTCAACATGTGTATTTCTAGATTCAACAATCTTAATTCAAGACATCTTGTCAAGTTTAATTATCTGTCCATGTGTTTTTATCTTGTTTTTAGACACCACTTTTGTTTTGCAGTGTGACACACTACCTCCCCTACATACAGCCACAAAAAAGCCTGTCCCTACCAAAACATAAGGGATTTATCCATCAATCACACTACATGCATCAAAAGACCATGGTAATACAAGACAGAGGCAAAAGGTGTACGCATTCCGCATTTGGACTCTGCAAAGGATTTCCTTCACCTCCCCATATATAACCTGTCTTGTATGACTGATAACATTTTCATGGAGGCAGAAGAGGAAATATCTTGTGGCCAGAGCCGGCCCAAGGCATACGCCAACTACGCGGTCGCTTAGGGCTTCCACACCACCAGGGGGCCCCGAGAGCACCGAGACGTTGAGATAAAAAAGTAAATATATATACATGAAATTAAAATAATATTGAATAATTTAAACGAAATTGTATTACAACCGAAAAAAATAAATTCATTTTGACAAAATATCAATACTAGGTTAATTGATGCCTCCTGTTGGCTGCTGCCACCGTTGGGCAAATTTAGTTGCACCGCTTGGGTCAGGTGGTTGATGACTAATCGTGAGGAATGAAGTGAGTGCAAGTCATGGAGCGGAGGAAAGAAATTATCCCTCTGGAGCGGAGAAAAGAAAAAAGAAGAAGTTGGAAGACGAGAAACAAGACAAAGGTAGGTTTGCATGTCCAATATTACAATTTTTGTTGTCATTATTTGCGAAATGCTCCGTTTAGTGTAAAGTGCTTTAGGTGTCTTAAAGTCAGAGGCGATTGCTCTAAGACTGCAAGGGAAGCTCAGCTTCCCCTAAAATGTCAAAAAATAAGTGATCAAATATATACTGTTGTGTGTACATGTCATTGACTAAATATGCGCTACAACGCGCTCAACTTTTGTTCAGAATCAGCTTCTTATCACTGGTAACGACGCGGCTTTCCTCTCACTCAAACCCGCAGCTTCACAGCACTTTAAACAGTGTCACGGACTTCAATAGCGACACAAAGCATGCAGCGAAACAAGACGAGTCATTGGATAAATGCTGGGCTTTGTCCCGCCCATCGGACGCTCAGCGTGTCTGGGGGTCTATGGGGCAGTGGGCTGGCCTCGGCTGGCCTGGACGCTCAGCTTGTGCATGATGATTGGATGATCTGTCTGAGGCTGAATCCCTTTTTGATTGTCAGCGAAATGAGCGAATCAGCGATCTTTTGGTGTAAACATCCGTGGGAGCATTTTCATTCTGTTCTGAGTTGAACCGGAGACTTTCCTAATCCTCTTAGCGGCATTTTCTTTGTTAAAAACTACTAGCGATAAATTGAGCTTCTATTTCTGGTGGGGTTTTTTTGTAGCTGCTTGTGTTTGGAGACTGACTTCTATCACTCTTTCTGACTTCTATCGCAGTTTCTGTCCCTACCGAGCAGCAAGTGCTGCTGAGCTCCTCCACCGTCACAAAGCACTCACAGGCGGACAAACTTCACATTAGCCTCGCACCAGTCCCAGCTAGCGAGCTAGCTAGGTAGCAAGCTGCACATAATGGCAGACAATTTGAATGTTGTGGACCGGATTTTGGCGAAGCCATTTGATAGTCTTCCTTACGAAGAAAAACTTGGAGTTAAACAGCAGGGCAGATCAACTCCTCAGATTAATTTGGTGCAAAAGGTGGGAAAAGTAGCTCAGCTCTCAATGGTTTGCAGGCCAAAGTTAAAGCAATAGCCCCCAGTGCAATGTTTGTGCACTGCTATGCACACACATTGCTGTTATGTTGTGGATTTCTTTGTTCATTTTGGAGATTATTTAAGTATTGTATTTATTATTTAAGTATTTAATTTTGATTACAACTTTATTTTTCTGTAAGATAATGTGAATGTCATTTGATTCTATTTTGTATTTGGATAGTGAACATTTTGCAACACCATTGCATATCTGAAAGAAATTAAACAATTTAACGTGTTTACTATAAATGCAGTCTCCTGCCTGCTGATGTTACTTTTAAACAGTTAAATTAATGAGCCATACTTATACATCACTCTGTATGTAGAAGTTAATTAAAACATATTTATGAGTTTGCTACCCATTTAAGGTTAAAAACAAGAATGACACCTGTATGATGTAAGATAATTACAAATAATGCTAATGATTGTGGGTACGTTACACACATAACAGTGTAGCCTATGGAATAATGAGGCATCTGGTGCTGAGGTGATGGTAGGGGGACCCCCAAATGAAATTCTGCTTAAGGCCCCATAAAGGCTTGAGTCGGCCCTGCTTGTGGCTCTGTGTTCATTAATAAGGTGAGAATCTAGGCCTCTTTTAAATGTTGCTGAATGTATTGAAGATCATAATATTCAAATAGTAAAGATAATAATAGTACTAGCAATTGTTACAAGGGGCGATTGAGAAGTTTTGAGCCTGACCCCGAGAAAGTAGGGCATGGTTCTCAGTCTTCTGCATTCTGAGAAGCCAAAATTTCTCAACATTGCACCTAGTGAGTCAAACCTTCACACATTCTTAAGGAATGTTGGTTTCTCAAAATGCAAAAGATGTAGAACCACACCCTACTTCTTCTGGGTCAGACACAGTCTCTCAGACCCTGTTCACACTGGGGTTTGCATCCCAGTTTAACCCAGATTCCGTTCTAGCCATACAGCATTCAGACTTGATTTTCAAACCTGGGTCATACTACTAGGCCATGTTCAGACTGGGCTTTGCAAATCCAGTTTGAGCCATGTCCTACACCAGACTGAAGTTTGGGTTCTGTGCCATTTTGCATGGAAAATAAACTGGAAATGAATACCTAACTATAAACTGATAAGTTTTATCCTAGAGACTTCTTTGACTCAAGCCCAATTCCTTGAAATTGTTACAAAATTTCAACTTACCTGGTTTTCCACAGCTTGTCACTGCACCAAAATGCACACACACACACAGACAAAATTCTGGATCTGCCCCTGGATTTTCAGAGTGACTTTCAGTGTGCAGGTACAGACTGCAGATTTTTGAGGTCACGTCAAATCATGCAGATGTGGATTTGTTATTTTATGTAGCTCTTATTTTGTACAACTGTGGCTTTTGTGAGGAAAACTGCACCGGGAAGAACTTTGCTATGCACAACAAACATTCCAGTCTGGATCCTGACGGTTTTCTGACATCTGAACAAGAGCAGGTGCATGTGTGCTTCTGTGTGGTGATAAGCTGCCACAGAAACATTGCTTTACTGGAGAAGACACGGGGTGCATGTATGTAGTCTGACATCCCGAGTTCATCCTACACACTCGTGTGAATTCAAATCATACTTGCGTGTGTGCATGGAGTACTGCCATTGAGGAATAACTGAAATACTGATGATTTATTTAGCTACCGAGTCGACTCCAACAGGAAAATGTGAATTTGTGTGACATTGCTTTCTGCCGTTTTCTGACGCTGACATCGGACCGAGTGCGGGTGTCTGTGTGTGCGTGTGTATGTGCATTTCTGTGTGGGGGATACGCAGAAAAAGAAATTTGTTGAACACTTTACTGGAGAAAAGACAGAGTGCACATAGTCTGACGTCACTGTCCTGAGCTGGCCAGATTCAAGCAACATTTGCGTTCAGACTGCAGTGAATCCAGCTCAAATCACCTCCGAGAGGTGGATTGAAAATAATTTGGCTTAAGTCGGATTTGCACCCTTCAGATTCAGAAAGCACCTGTCTGGCTTAAGCAGGATATGACTGTATCCTTATTAAGATGGATTGCAAACCTCAGTCTGAATGGGGTCTCAGTCGCCCCGCGTAAACTCAACAGTAAATGGACTATAAACAGACATCGGTGCTCTTGTGAGTTTGTGCTCACATACAGCCAGCAGCAGTACAATTAATTGAGCCGGTGAAAAACTCCTTTTCATACCACTCCAAAGAAAAATGGACTCGTCAGTATTTTATCTTTTCCATATCTGTAAGTAGGGCCAGACCCACACCAGCAGGCCTGTCTGGACACAGTCTGGACACAGCCCAGAATGCGCTCACAACTTAACCAACTTGACTTTGGTGCTGTCCACGCCGCATAACAGTAATTAAGTCTAAAAACAGACATTTTAGCCAAGACTATGACTAAATATGCTGTCAGAGTTGTCTTAATTTCTTTGTTTTAGTCAACAAGATATCGTAACGTTGGTCAAGTAAAAACTAAAACAGAGTTAGTTGACTACAGTCCTGTGACATTTAATCAACTAAAACAGTTCAGATGAATAAATTATGTTGATTTTCTAGTCTGACAGGGATTTGAACTGAGGATCCTTTGGCCACAAGCCCACCACTTTGGCGTCTATACCACCCTCACGCCCCATATTTCAATTTCAATGTTGAATATTCTTGAGAATTCAAACTTCATTGCTCTTTGAAAGGATGTACTTCCATTTTTGTGCTGTATTATAATTATGTAATTGGCATAATATTTGCAAGAATATTGTATGTGCAATACTTTGAGGCAATATATCATCCACCAAAATTTGTTATGATAGTCTGAGCAGTGCCCTCTCTTGTGAACTTATGTCTTACCCGTAGTGCGCTTTTTATGCTTCTGTCACACTGCTACCCAATTCAGACACAGATCTATGATAAAACACGTCAAAATGAGAGGATGGTTAGTAGAGCAGACTGTGACTTTGTAGAGCAGACTGGTGCTTGACAAATTACGAGAAATGAGCTGTAAGGATTTGTCCATGTTTATAGGAACAAGGGAAATGACAGCCAGACAAGCAAATGGGACAAGGGGAGAAGGCCATCACACACAACACATCACCATCTACCTCACAGATGCACACAAAGACTACAAACATTCTGGAGGAAAATAAAATCCAAGGGTGCAAAATGCTGTATGTAGAGTTAAACAAATCAGTGTAAGAAAACAAGCTTGAACTTAGAACACACACAAACGCAGCATCATATCAGGAATTCAGACATTCCACAATGCTGGAGCACACAGCTGGATGTCCAGACTGGATTGTTGTTTATAAGTGGAAATGCATACATGAGAAGAGTCCCACACATGTAAAATAGATCATGTTATCACCATTTCACCAGTGAATTTGTTCCACTTGTAATAAAGTATCATGAACCCTCAAAACACCATCATCAAGCCATTTCACCTTTGCCGTTTTCCATAACTTCACAGAATCCTACACATAGGTTATCTGCACAGTGCTGTACAATTACTTATTACCCTGGTATGAGAACAACTGCTCAGCTGTAAGAGAGAAACACAATGAGTCGGAAGTAGGTGTTTTAGTAAACTACAGATACGAACGACAATGTTCATCATAACAGCTTTTCCTGACATAACACTATTTGAAATAACTGACTGTGACGCTATAGCAATATTTGAAAAAGGGCTGCATGTAATGGCTGTAATATTTCTACTAAGTGCACAGTAGGCAGTAAATTTTGCAGCATAAAATATACTCTGCCAGAATAACATTTGGTCCCAGTCCAAATAGAGTTAAATACACTCTATTAGAGAGTGAAATCAGGTCAACAGTCTTGTCAAATCACGTTTTTCAACTCCAATAAGAGTAATTCACAGCATGATTGAGTTTATTTTACACTGTGATAGAACTGATTTAGCACTGTGATAGAGTATATTTAACTTTATATAACGGCTGAGTGGATCCTTGTCATTTGATTGGTGCTTTGTATGTCATGTGACCTAGATTATTCATCCCATTTGTGTTGCATTGCATTTAGAGTGCAATTTGGTTCCATTTAGAGCGCAAATTTTTCTCCATACGTCTGGTAAGATTATGTAGTTTTATACTTGAAAAACAATGTAAATAAAAGTTAATATACGAGGTCTGTCCGTAAAGTATAGGTCCTTTTTATTTTTTTCAAAAACTATATGAATTTCATTCATATGTTTTTACATCAGACATGCTTGAACCCTCGTGCGCATGCGTGAGTTTTTCCACACCTGTCGGTGACGTCATTCGCCTGTGAGCACTCCTTGTGGGAGGAGTCGTCCAGCCCCTCGTCGGAATTCCTTTGTCTGAGAAGTTGCTGAGAGACTGGCGCTTTGTTTGATCAAAATTTTTTCTAAACCTGTGAGACACATCGAAGTGGACATGGTTCGAAAAGTTAAGCTGGTTTTCAGTGAAAATTTTAACAGCTGATGAGAGATTTTGAGGTGATTCTGTCGCTTTAAGGACTTCCCACGGTGCGAGACGTCGTGCAGCGCTCTCAGGCAGCGTCATCAGCCTGTTTCAAGCTTAAAACCTCCACATTTCAGGCTCTGTTGATCCAGGATGTCGTGAGAGAACAGAGAAGCTTCAGAAGAAGTCGGTTTCAGCATTTTATCCGGATATTCCACTGTTAAAGGAGATTTTTTTAATGAAAGACGTGCGGGCGGATTGCAGCGTCGGCTCGCAGCCGCCGCGACGCTCCGTCACAGGAAAAACACCTCTGCTGGAAGCCTTAAGGACAAGCTGGAACATCTCCAGCTGATAAACAATTTCTCATATACTCACGCCACTGAAAGCCATCAAAAGCCAACTGGATTTTAACAAATGGTTATCAACACGGAGGTGTTTTTCCTGTGCCGCCGCACCACGTCGGCTGCGTCCTGACGCGCGGACCCGTCCGCACGTCTTTCATTAAAAAAATCTCCTTTAACAGTGGAATATCTGGATAAAATGCTGAAACCGACTTCTTCTGAAACGTCTCTGTTCTCTCACGACGTCCTGGATCAATAGAGCCTGAAATGTGGAGGTTTTAAGCTTGAAACAGGCTGATGACGCTGCCTGAGAGCGCTGCGCGATGTCTCGCACCGTGAAAAGTCCTTAAAGCGACAGAATCACCTCAAAATCTCTCATCAGCTGTTAAAATTTTCACTGAAAACCAGCTTAATTTTTCGAACCGTGTCCACTTCGATGTGTCTCACAGGTTTAGAAAAAAGTTTGATCAAACAAAGCGCCAGTCTCTCAGCAACTTCTCAGACAAAGGAATTCCGACGAGGGGCTGGACGACTCCTCCCACAAGGAGTGCTCACAGGCGAATGACGTCACCGACGGGCGTGGAAAAACTCACGCATGCGCACGAGGGTTCAAGCATGTCTGATGTAAAAACATATGAATGAAATCCATATAGTTTTTGAAAAAAATAAAAAGGACCTATACTTTACGGACAGCCCTCGTACAACTAAAGGTATTTGTTTTCCATGACGCTCTAGAGGCACAGGTCTTTTGAAATGAAACAGGCGTTGAAGCTATTTTTTCTTTTAGCATGTTCAGAATTGGCTGGAAATTTGTTAAAGCGAAGCAGAATAAAACGCAATAAATAATTCAAGATTTGCAATAAAAAAAAAAAAAAAAATCTATGGTAAGTGCCACACCTTGAGCCATTTTATGTATACAGTTGTGTTCAAAATTTTACATACCCTGGCAGAATTTTTGCTTTTTTGCCATTTTTAAGAGAATATGAATGACAACACAAATTTTTTTTTCCACTCATGGTTAATGGTTGGGTGAAGCCATTTATTGTCAAACAACTGTGTTTCCTCTTTTTAAATCAAAATGACAAGAGAACTACCCAAATGACCCTGATCCAAAGTTTACATACCCCTGTTCTTAATACTGTGTATTGTCCCCTTTAACATCAACGACAGCTTGGAGTCTTTTGTGGTAGTTGTGGACGAAGCTCTCCGATGGTAAAGCTGCCACTGAATATGTCATGGACTTTATTCATATTAATTACAAAGAAATACAAACTGTATGGCACTTTATGGTAAATCTGCATGGAGTAGACAGTTCTCAAAAACTGAGTGACTGTGCAAGAAGGAGAAGAGTGAGGAAGGCCACCAAGACACCCAACAACCCAGAAGAAGTTATGGGCTTATGTGGCTGTGATTGCAGAAATTGTGCACAGTGCAAGCTTTGCATTTTGCATCACTACTCTTAAGCTTCATAGTGGAGTAGAGCAGAGAAGGATTTTCTTTCACCAAAACAGATCAAATCCAGGCTTGCATCTCAGATGTACCTTCTGGCAATTTGTAGCTAAACTTTCAGGTCTTCCTTTTAAGAAAATCCTCCTCTATACCACTTCATCATGAAGATGGTTAACTGGTGATAGCAGACAAACAGTGATATTTGAGAAGTGAAATGAAGTTTGTAGGATTTACAAACAGTGAGCAATAATTCTTTAAACAAAATTAGGCAGGTGCATAAATCTGGGCACCCCAACAGAAAAAAAATACATCAATATTTAGTAGATCCTCCTTTTGCAGAAATAACAGCCTACAAAAACACTTCCTATAGCTTCCAATGAGAGTCTGGATTCTGGTTGAAGGTATTTTGGACCATTCTTCTTTATAAAACATCTCAGGTTTGTTGGTTTCTGAGCATGGACAGCCTGCTTAAAATCACACCACAGATTTTCAATAATATTCAGGTCTGGGGACTGAGATAGCCATTCCAGAATGTTGTACTTGTTCTTCTGCATGAATGCCTTAGTAGATTTTGAACAGTGTTTAGGGTCGATGTCTTGCTGAAAGATCCAGGCGCAACTTCAACTTTGTCACTGACTCATGAACATTGTTCTCAAGAATCTGCTGATATTGATTGGAATCCATGTGACCCTCAACTTTAACAAGATTCCCAGTACCTGCACTGGCCACACAGCCACACAGCATGATGGAACCACCCCCCACGTTTATTGTAGGTAGCAAGTGTTAAAATTAGGCAGGTGCATAAATTTGGGCACCCCAACAGGAGGAAAAATAAATAAATAAAAATAAAAAAAATCAATATTTATTAGATCCTCCTTTTGCAGAATCAACAGTCTCTAAACACTTCCTATAGCTTCCAATGAGAGTCTGGATTCCAGTTGAAGGTATTTTGGACCATTCTTCTTTAAAAAACATCTCCAGTTCAGTCGGGTTTGTTGGTTTCTGAGCATGGACAGTCCGCTTAAAAATCACACCACAGATTTTCAATAATATTCAGGTCTGGGGACTGAGATGGCCATTCCAGAACATTGTACTTGGTCCTTTGCATGAATGCCTTAGTAGATTCTGATCAGTGTTTAGGGTCATTGTCTTGTTGAAAGATTCAGCCCTGGTGCAACTTCAACTTTTTCCTACCTCTGCCAGGCTTGTTCTTAACTGTGTAGCTGTGTTTGAAACACACACACACTTGTAAAAAGTTTGAAGAAAACATTAAATTTCATAGGGGGTCTAACGCATTTGTCCTCCTCTATGCATTTACAGTATGGCAGTATTACATATGGTGTAGTTTGTGGTCAGCTTAATTATTCTTCCCTGCCTGCTTTTAAGTCTGCCTTCTGCCATCATTCTGCATCATTTGCCCACCTTCAGCACATATGAAAAAGAAGTCATCAACTATATCATATATGTCAGGAGATGGCAAACTGTTACCGTGGATAGAATTTTTATCAGTATACTGACAATGATATGATTTCCAAAGTTTTTAGTATTTTTTATTGTTAAATAGAAAAAAATACAGCATCCAGTAGCAGCAAAATTTCAAAAGTGAAGCTCAACTTCTGTACATGGACAGCCGGCAAAGGGAACCTTGTGGGCTATATGACTGCTAATTTAAACCCAAAGCTTCCAGTCAAATAACAGATGGTAATTTAGTTTGAGAGGGGGTAAAGGAAAAAAAAAAAGAAAAAGTGAGAGAGCGAGGCAGAGAGAAAACAAGATTAAAAGGTAACAATGCCAACTGCCCATAGCAGTGTCCCAAATTAATACTGTAAATATTCAGAAAAACTAGAGTACTTATGGCTTGCATGAAAAAGTAACTACACAATGGGGTTGGTGAGAAACAGTGGGTCAAATACGGGTTAGCTCATGTCTGTGAAAAACTACATTATAAGGAATGGAAGTAGAGACTGTTTGGTTGGTATCCAATGAATGACTACTCACGATTACGACTTGTCGACTAGTCACGATTACGTCGACTATAAAAATAGTCTGTGACTAAATTAATCGTTGACATAATCGTTTATATGTTTTTAAGCTTTGTTTTTCTCTCAAACCTACAGCTGTACCTTCCACTAGGTTTCTGTCCTTGACACACATACGCAGTAGTGTTAATCAGGATCAGCTGTGATGTCACATGAAAAATTATGCCCAAACGATATCATAGCTAGCTGGCAATACAACAGCGATGCAGGAGCATCTGAGAAGGAAGCACGTTGTGGCTGATTCTGACGAAAACAGTCGCCTCAGTAAGTTAATTAGCTAGTTAACCATGTTTGCTGTAACATTATAACAGCACTGTCATGGTTGAATAGAAAATGTGATAACGCTAAATGTTTTATAACGTTACCTTACAGTGCTAAAAAAAATGTTCCTCTTCAATAAAGAACTATGTTACCAAGTAAAAGTTGAATGAGCTATCATCTTAATTGTCTTTATTTTTAGTTAGCACATACCTTAAACACTTCAAGCTTGAAGCTAATGATGGTTATATAAGAGCAGCTAAATGCTGCTGCATTAAGCCACAATTTAAGTATGATCCAATCCGCAGCCCCAGTGAATACACACACCATTCAATTCAATGGTCCAGTGTGTCCAAACATTTGACTGGCAGTGTGTGTATATCTATATGTAAGTAATGTATCCTGACTTCATCTTTTCTGATTAAGCTACACTGAAATTTCAATCACAATTACTTGTGGTTTCCTTCCAGCCATAGTGATGTTTTCTGCCCCATTTACTTAACTCTGCAAGTTTACAGTCCATATTAGTAAGTGATAATAACCCCTCCATCCATCTATCCATCCATTTTCTTCCGCTTTATCCGGAGTCGGGTCGCGGGGGTAGCAGCTCAAGCAAAGCCGCCCAGACCTCCCGATCCACACACACCTCCCCCAGCTCCTCCAGGGGAACCCCAAGGCGTTCCCAAGCCAGCCGAGAGATGTAGTCCCTCCAGTGTGTCCTGGGTCTTCCCCGGGGCCTCCTCCCAATGGGACGTGCCCGGAACACCTCTCCAGCGAGGCGTCCAGGGGGCATCCAGAAAAGATGCCCGAGCCATCTCAACTGACTCCTTTCGACGTGGAGGAGCAGCGGCTCGACTCCGAGCTCCTCCCGAGTGACCGAGCTCCTCACCCTATCTCTAAGGGAGCGCCCAGCCACCCTGCGGAGGAAACTCATCTCAGCCGCTTGTACTCGCGATGTGATAACTGTAGGCAGTTATTTAAAGCCTTTTTGGTTTTCACCATTAGGTGGTTGACTAATAGCCTATGTTTTTGTGCACACAATTTAATTTCTTCGTGCACACAATTTTTTCATGGGTGCGATTTAGTAGACTGAGATCTTGAATATACTATAACGTGCTCATGTCTGCATGTGTCAAGACAATACTGAGTGCACATTTTACAAACTGTGGCCATGTTTAAGTAGATCGTGCACACAATTTTTTTATAATGGTGTTCACCAAACTGTGCTCTCATTACACTAAATCATTCCCTCGTTTTAATAAATCATGCCGTCGCTTTAGAAATTGTGCCCTCATTTTACTAAATTGTGCATTTGTTTTACAATGCTTAAAATGAGTGCTCACTATAGTAACATGAGTGCACAATGTGGTAAAACCAGCACACATTCTCTTGGCATGCAAAACATTTTGCAGTGACACTTCTAGGGCTCAGTATGTGCCATCGTCACAGGCATATTTTTTTTTTTTGTGCGCGCGCGGGGGGGGCATATCTGGATACCGATATTTGGATATTATCAGTTATGAAGTTGTTCACCAATGACTTCGGCCTTAGGGTGTTTGGTTTTCTTCAGGGTGTATAAAACCATATTCATTGGCGAACAACTTGATAATGATTTTATCATATACCTATAAATGACAAATGTATGGCTTTCTTCAGGGTGTAAAAAGCCATATTCATTGGTGAACAACTTGATAATGGCTTTATCATATACAGTGGTCCCTCGTTTATCGCAGGAGTTACGTTCTAAAACTAACCTGCGATAGGCGAAATCCGCGAAGTAGTCAGCGTTATTTTTTTACAATTATTATAGATGTTTTAAGGCTGTAAAACCCCTCACTACACACATTATACACTTTTCTCAAACAGGCATTAACATTTTCTCACTTTTCTCTCCTATGTAAACACTCAAAGTTCAAACCTTAGTAGAAAAAATAGAACGTTTTCCTATAAATAATTATGATGGCTTTTAGAACTAACAAATTTAATTTTAAACGATCAACCTACGAGGTTGGACACGTAAGAAATTATTAATAGTGACTCACCAGTATTTCACAGTTCCTCCGACCGCACCTCTTCGTCGTGGTGCCGCTCCACTGTCCAGATTGGCTGATTACTCGGGTCGTATGAAAAATATTACCCATCCGCGAAAAGGGTGTATTGCTATTTATTCTTTAGTGTTTTATCCAATCATATTGGCGTATCATTTATAGGTATATCATAACTGCCGATACCGATGCTTTTCCAATCCGATACCACAGGTCTTTTTGCTTTAATATTATCAGTTATCAAGTTGTTCACCAATGAATATGGCTTTATACACCCTGAAGGCCTTCGACCTCAGGGTGTATGGTTTTCTTCAGGGTGTATAAAGCCATATTCATTGGTAATTCGGCCTCAGGGTGTATGGTTTTCTTCAGAGTGTATAAAGCCATATTCATTGGTAAAACAATTTTATCATATACCTATAAATGATAAATGCACGCAGAACACAATGTACTGCTCTCCCTTTGCTCACTGCCTCCGGGGGTACGGATGCGGGACCCACAAAGAATCCAAGTCATGGCCATGGAGCTCTGCGGCTGCGGTTACTGAGGCCATGCAGCGGGCGCTGCGTATCAAAACAGCGAGCGTAGTCTCTGGACCTGTTGCTGCATGCAGCTCGGCACAGCAGACGGGGGGGGAACGGTGCGAGTGGTCCAATGCAGCGCATCGGAGGCAGTGAGAGCAATCACGGTGATGCCGACCGGTGTCACATACAATCACATACAACAGCGCTTGGAACTTGAGGTGGATGGATGATGAAAGAAGCAAAACACCTTCGCAATTTACGTAGATAGTTTGATGAATTTTTGATGATTTCCTCATTTACAGCAGCTTCATTGAACAAATGTACTTGAATGATTATCAGCAGGACGGCAAGCTTACAGGCTAACCTCCGCTAACACTAGAAGACAGCTGCCAGTTATGGCTTCGCTCTGGATCCTGGATCACTTTTCACTTTAAACAAGCTTTGAAGGATTACATCAAAACTTACACCAAATTTTCACCACACATTGGTGTGGGCCTTGGAAGACTCCATTAAATTTTGGAGGTGATCTGGATCTGGATTCTGTATCAGGATTTCATTTTGTAGACTTTTAAGGATTAAGTCAAAACTACTGCATAGATTTTTACGAACTTTTCACCTCTGATAGATATTAGGGCATGGAAGACTCCACTGAATTTTGGAGGTGATCTGTATCCGGATCCGGATTCTGGATCAGGATTTCAGTTTGTAGACTTTTAAGGATTACGTCAAAAATACTTCACGGATACGACATCACGATGTAAAATCAAGATCAGGAAGAAGCTATTTTGTTTGAGCTTGTGAATTAAATATCAGATTGTAACATCTTGATCAGTTGGACCATTCTATATCAGTATGTAATTATTGCATTTTGTTGTGGAATCTGGATACAGGTAAAGTCTGGGTCACAATCTGAATCTTTTATTTTGAGTCCTTGTCAACCATTAGTGGATGTCAGAAATCTCCAAATGCTCTTGTTATTTGAAAGAACCTTTCTCTTTTATATTTTAACATTAAATGAATGAACGCTTAATCATATATATAAAGTGAAAGTTCAGTCAATAAGACGTTTGCTTGTACAGGTAGAAAAAACACCGCGCTGCACTTAATGTGCATAAATTCAAAGCGTTTCTAATCACTGAAATAGTAAAATTTATAATTACTCTGTAGTGGCTACAACATTAAAAGCAACTAGCATGTTGCCTGTGGGGATCCACAGGCTCCAGATTAGGTATTGTTTATAAAATTGGTAATTGGCATTTTTCAAGGGTGGTAACAAATTATGCAGTTTTTAGAATGAGTTGGAATGGTGTGTGTTTCCAGAATGTTTTTTGAACCCTCAACAGTTTTTAGAGGAAGAACTCAACCCTTTTTTTTTCTTTCCACATAATGTTTTGATGTTTATAGTCTTAATGTATTTATAAATTGTTTAGGTTCTTGTTATCATATACACACTATTATTGTTATTATTATTAGCAGGATTATTATTTTATTACTACTTCTATTTTGCAATTTGATCTTTAAATGGACTACAATGAAATTAAGCATTTTTCATTTTCTTGTGCATCCATGTATTTTTAACGTATTGACAATTATATTATGTACTTACATTGAACTTAGTAAATAAAATCAGGCACGCACACACTTAATATATAGATGATTTACACCCCCTGCTGGAATGCTGTGAGTCCAGAATCTAATTATTAACGTCCACTGTTCAGTGATGTCCGCTAAGTCTCTCCAAAAATATTAGCCCTATCAACATTCATGGGGAGGTGATGGTCTAGTGGTTAAGCACTGGGCTTAAGACCAGGATACTTGGTTCAAACCCCAGCCAGGCCAGAACATCACTAAGGGCCCTTGGGCAAGGCCCTTAATCCCCTAGTTGCTCCCACTGTTTAGTGAGCGCCTTGCATGGCAGCACTCTGACATCGGTGTGTGAGTGTGTGTGAATTGGTGAATGTGAGGCATAATTGTAAAGCACTTTGAGCGTGTGATGCAGATGGAAAAGCGCTATTTAAATGCAGTCCATTTACCATTTAGAATAATTTAAGAGGTTTTACTTTGTCATCTGATGGTTAATAATCATATTATTCCCTCTGATCACTTTGGGTGTTGAGAGTCAAAACTCAGAGTCAGTCTCAGAGCATGCACAGCGAAGGCAGGGTGGATGAAATTTTAAAGGGGACTGTTGGGTCGGTGACACTGGTCGCTCTGCTGCCAGCTAGGGGGGGCCAAAACAGACCTGAAGTCTATTTTATGGAAATACTGAGCAATGCAACATGGTGACTGCCAATCAGGGTGAATAGGTAGTATAACGTCAGCTGGTTGTTCACTTGAACAAAATAATCCAAGACGTAGAAAATGCTGTAAAAACAGGTGTTTCTGTATGAATTCTTTTCTCATACGTTTGTAAAAGTTACTGAGAAATAAATACTTCTAAATCTAAAAACTCTGTTTTTATAACCAAACAATACGCATCTCTCGCTCATCTTCAACCTCTTACTCCAATTAAGGGTCACAGAGGCTGGAGCCTATCCCAGCAGTCATAGGGCGTGAGGCGGGGTACACCCTGGACAGGACGCCAGTCGGTCGAAGGGCCACATACAGACTAGTAGGGAAATGTTTTTTTTTTGTTTGTTTTTTGGGGGGGTCAGGTCAATTTTTCCACCCCAGTCTTTTCAAACAACCTGTATAGTGCTATCAACCTTTAATCCAAAAAACATACACTGTGGTTCAGAAAACTACACCGTAAAAGAAATGACAATTAAAAAAAACTCAAAAATGATAATTCTCAGTATCAATTAAAATGGAACAATCGGAGTATTTAAATCGTACATTAATGCATCAGCCTTTAGGCACTTCTGAGATCCTAGATTTCTTAGTTTTGGCAGGAGCTTTGGAGCTATCGATTATCTCTCTTTTCAAATTGTTGGCCACCTTAAAATCCTTACAAATGTGCTTTTAACTTAAACTTAAATTAAGCTTGAACTTCATATTAATTTCTGATTACTGTACATTTTGAAGTTAAACTTTTCTTACATTAGAAAACTATTTTTAGTCAAATAACATAGCATGAAAAGTAATGTGTGAATGTTGTAATCGTAGATTCATTCATTCAGCAAATGGATGTTTCTGATGTGGGTTAAGAAATTTGAAACAGCACTGTGCTATTTTCTTTGATTACTTGATGGTTAAAAACTTTAAATAAAAAAAATCTAAGTAATTTAAAGCTGAGACTTTTCTCGTAGTTACGGCAGTAACAATAAAAACTGTGCAGCTTTATTTGGTAAAAAATAAAAATAGGTCAAACACTCAGCTCAACAGTGATTGATTCAGCATCCAGCAGCTAAAAGCTAATTTAGCTGATAAACCTCAGCAGAGCACTAACATCATGTATTATTTTCACTCACTCATCTCGGACAAATTTTTGTCCGTTGCTCAAACTCATGAATCTTGTGGTTTTGACTTGCAGACAGAGTTAAACTCTTGCCTGAATACTAACGTGTTAGCATTTTTAGCAGCTGAAGGCGTCACCCGTTAGCTCCACTTAATGTACGATTACTGGAGGAAAAATGCAGCTCATGACTTCTAATGAAGTATACAGTTAGGAAAACAACAGCTCAGTCCCCAAAAATATGACATTATAAACCCAAAACAAATGAACCCTTCTTCTTCTTCGGAAATTATTGGCGGCTTGCAAACCAACACGGTGCATTACCGCCACCAACTGTTTTGGCGTGGAACTGAAATGAACTGAATTAGGGCTGAAATGATTAGTCAAGTAACTTGAGTAATTCGATTACAGAAAGTATTCGAGGCAATTTCTGTGCCTTGAAGCGCCATTTAACATTGTAGTACATATGCCAGGCCTGTGTGTGGCACTGCAACATCCCTAGAAAAAACAGAAGAAGACTAGAACATGCACACAAGCCATGTAAGAGCTAATCTGTAGTACCAAAAGCTTCGCTTTCCAACGCGACACAAAAGAGTAAAATAAAGCCTTTTAACAGAAAGTGGGTCCACGCTTATCATCTGAGCATTTAAAGTGAAACTGCCTATAAATATGACTAAATGAAGTACTTTCATTTATTTTCAGAAATGCACTCTGTTCTCAAAACGGTACATGAAAAGCAAACGACGCTCACCTTTGCAGATTTACAGCTTGACGTACTGCTGCCTCGTAACATCAGATCTTAAAGTTCAGAGTCCATTGTATGTGTCCCCCCCAAAAATTGCCAGTACAGATAAATGTACTTACATATCCCTTGTTTATTGTTTCACCGTTCTAAAGAGTGGGAGGGAGAAAGCGGTTCATGTACTGTTTTGAGAACGAAGCGCATTTCCGAAAATAAATAAAAGTACTTAATTTAGTCATTTGGAGTCAGTTTGGGTAAATCATCCCACCACTCCCAGAGCCCAGTTTTTCCACAGGTTGTGCTCACGTTCAGGTGCAACCTGACTGACTGAGGATTACATTGACCGCCTGCGCTTATGGTCCGGTGTCAGGGGAGGGCTGAGCTCCTGACACCGGAAAGGATCCAAAACTTGTAAAGATGTGTGGTATGAAGGAAGAGAATCAAAGAAACAAAAATGCAGCCATTATATTCATTTAACCCTCTAGGCCTGTTAAGCATTAACACTCCTGAGTAGGGATGGGTATCGAGAACCGGTTCCTTTCGGGTATCGTTAAGAAATTATTCGATCCACCGACATCAATAAGCTTTGTGCTCAACGATTCTGTTATCAGTCCTTCAGAGTGGCTGTTGTTTGTGGGGGGGGGGGGGGGGGGGGGGGGGGGTATTTGTCAGGAAAATTATCATTTCTCTACATTGATTACAGACCCTGCAGCGGGACCATAATCAACTTTTCTGCAGCGCGGCTTTGCTTTGAACCTTGAACCAATCAAAGCAATGGTTCGCAGATTGAAGCAGTGCTTCGATCTATTGCTTCGTTTATTCTTTCTTTCTTTCGCTTAATTTTCCCCCGCTAAAACCCAAAAGAGCATATGTCTGTGAGTATTATTTACCTTTTCTATGTTAAACCGACCTGTTATGGTCTTCTGAAACAGTTGATAGATGTATTTTATAACTTAAAAACGGGAACGATGCTAACGCGTTAGCATGTCTATGGCATTTTCAATGTTAAAAGTTAGCATTAAGCAGTTGCAGCTGTCATCACGTTCGGGTGCATTTGTTTTCAAATTGTAATATTTCTTAAATTTATTTTGTTTATATATTAATAATCTAATGATTATTATATACAATTTTAGAGAAAGAGACAAAAAGAACCTGAATAGAAACACAACAGAAAATATAAAAGCAACTAACAATGAACATACATAAATAAATAAATACATACATACAGAAATAAATGTGTTTCCTGTGAACACCTAGTGACTCTTACACCTCCACTTCATCTCTGTCTTATTTAAGTTTAATGACAGTTTGTTTCGGTCAAACCATATTTTCAATGTGTTAATTTCTTCAGTGAATTCCTCCAGAACTATCTGCCAAACTAGAAAACTGCTGCATCCTAGTAAGAGCAGAATACTACTGGAATGAATCTGAATAAGGAAAGTTGGGTTTTTTTTCTCACCTAAATGGATGCTGCACTCACTCCAGTTTATCAATCAATCAATCAATTTTTTTATATAGCGCCAAATCACAACAAACAGTTGCCCCAAGGCGCTTTATATTGTAAGGTAAGGCCATACAATAATTATGTAAAACCCCAACGGTCAAAACGACCCCCTGTGAGCAAGCACTTGGCTACAGTGGGAAGGAAAAACTCCCTTTTAACAGGAAGAAACCTCCAGCAGAACCAGGCTCAGGGAGGGGCAGTCTTCTGCTGGGACTGGTTGGGGCTGAGGGAGAGAACCAGGAAAAAGACATGCTGTGGAGGGGAGCAGAGATCGATCACTAATGATTAAATGCAGAGTGGTGCATACAGAGCAAAAAGACAAAGAAACAATGCATCATGGGAACCCCCCAGCAGTCTACGTCTATAGCAGCATAACTAAGGGATGGTTCAGGGTCACCTGATCCAGCCCTAACTATAAGATTTAACAAAAAGGAAAGTTTTAAGCCTAATCTTAAAAGTAGAGAGGGTGTCTGTCTCCCTGATCTGAACTGGGAGCTGGTTCCACAGGAGAGGAGCCTGAAAGCTGAAGGCTCTGCCTCCCATTCTACTCTTACAAACCCTAGGAACTACAAGTAAGCCTGCAGTCTGAGAGCGAAGCGCTCTATTGGGGTGATATGGTACTACGAGGTCCCTAAGATAAGATGGGACCTGATTATTCAAAACCTTATAAGTAAGAAGAAGAATTTTAAATTCTATTCTAGAATTAACAGGAAGCCAATGAAGAGAGGCCAATATGGGTGAGATATGCTCTCTCCTTCTAGTCCCTGTCAGTACTCTAGCTGCAGCATTTTGAATTAACTGAAGGCTTTTTAGGGAACTTTTAGGACAACCTGATAATAATGAATTACAATAGTCCAGCCTAGAGGAAATAAATGCATAAATTAGTTTTTCAGCATCACTCTGAGACAAGACCTTTCTGATTTTAGAGATATTGCGTAAATGCAAAAAAGCAGTCCTACATATTTGTTTAATATGCGCTTTGAATGACATATCCTGATCAAAAATGACTCCAAGACTTCTCACAGTATTACTACAGCTCAGGGTAATGCCATCCAGAGTAAGGATATGGTTAGACACCATGTTTCTAAGATTTGTGGGGCCAAGTACAATAACTTCAGTTTTATCTGAGTTTAAAAGCAGGAAATTAGAGGTCATCCATGTCTTCATGTCTGTAAGTCAATCCTGCAGTTTAGCTAATTGGTGTGTGTCCTCTGGCTTCATGGATAGATAAAGCTGGGTATCATCTGCGTAACAATGAAAATTTAAGCAATACCGTCTAATAATACTGCCTAAGGGAAGCATGTATAAAGTGAATAAAATTGGTCCTAGCACAGAACCTTGTGGAACTCCATAATTAACTTTAGTCTGTGAAGAAGATTCCCCATTTACATGAACAAATTGTAATCTATTAGACAAATATGATTCAAACCACCGCAACACAGTGCCTTTAATACCTATGGCATGCTCTAATCTCTGTAATAAAATTTTATGGTCATCAGTATCAAAAGCAGCACTGAGGTCTAACAGAACAAGCACAGAGATGAGTCCACTGTCCGAGGCCATAAGAAGATCATTTGTAACCTTCACTAATGCTGTTTCTGTACTACGATGAATTCTAAAACCTGACTGAAACTCTTCAAATAGACCATTCCTCTGCAGATGATCAGTTAGCTGTTTTACAACTACCCTTTCAAGAATTTTTGAGAGAAAAGGAAGGTTGGAGATTGGCCTATAATTGGCTAAGATAGCTGGGTCAAGTGATGGCTTTTTAAGTAATGGTTTAATTACTGCCACCTTAAAAGCCTGTGGTACATAGCCAACTAACAAAGATAGATTGATCATATTTAAGATCGAAGCATTAAATAATGGTAGGGCTTCCTTGAGCAGCCTGGTAGGAATGGGGTCTAATAAACATGTTGATGGTTTGGATAAAGTAACTAATGAAAATAACTCAGACAGAACAATCGGAGAGAAAGAGTCTAACCAAAAACCGGCATCACTGAAAGCAGCCAAAGATAACGATACGTCTTTGGGATGGTTATGAGTAATTTTTTCTCTAATAGTTAAAATTTTGTTAGCAAAGAAAGTCATGAAGTCATTACTAGTTAAAGTTAATGGAATACTCAGCTCAATAGAGCTCTGACTCTTTGTCAGCCTGGCTACAGTGCTGAAAAGAAACCTGGGGTTGTTCTTATTTTCTTCAATTAGTGATGAGTAGAAAGATGTCCTAGCTTTACGGAGGGCTTTTTTATAGAGCAACAGACTCTTTTTCCAGGCTAAGTGAAGATCTTCTAAATTAGTGAGACGCCATTTCCTCTCCAACTTACGGGTTATCTGCTTTAAGCTACGAGTTTGTGAGTTACACCACGGAGTCAGGCACTTCTGATTTAAAGCTCTCTTTTTCAGAGGAGCTACAGCATCCAAAGTTGTCTTCAATGAGGATGTAAAACTATTGACGAGATACTCTATCTCACTTACACAGTTTAGGTAGCTACTCTGCACTGTGTTGGTATATGGCATTAGAGAACATAAAGAAAGAATCATATCCTTAAACCTAGTTACAGCGCTTTCTGAAAGACTTCTAGTGTAATGAAACTTATTCCCCACTGCTGGGTAGTCCATCAGAGTAAATGTAAATGTTATTAAGAAATGATCAGACAGAAGCGAGTTTTCAGGGAATACTGTTAAGTCTTCTATTTCCATACCATAAGTCAGAACAAGATCTAAGATATGATTAAAGTGGTGGGTGGACTCATTTACTTTTTTAGCAAAGCCAATAGAGTCTAATAATAGATTAAATGCAGTGTTGAGGCTGTCATTCTCAGCATCTGTGTGGATGTTAAAATCGCCCACTATAATTATCTTATCTGAGCTAAGCACTAAGTCAGACAAAAGGTCTGAAAATTCACAGAGAAACTCACAGTAACGACCAGGTGGACGATATTATCATCTGGAATAGTCCCAGATTGCATTTCAGAGCTTCTAGAATTGAAACATTTTCGTGCGGGTGGTGTTGGGGGGTAATGTTGGGTTTCAGCTTTTTTTGTTTTTTACCACTTTCATCCCTGAATATGTCAATCGTGATTCACTTTTGTGCAGATTAAAGTTACTAACTGGGACTCCTGTCTTGTTGCGAGAAAGAAACGAGAATCATCCTCCGTTCTGTTCACACAGCTACAAACACTGTGCGGCTCTCTGCCGAGTCAAGTTAGAACGATAGAGTCCAGTCGGAATTAATAACTTCAAAGCGAAACACCATTTTGTTTATTTTTATTTATGTCCAGAGATCAAGGATACAGTGACCAATTTCATATTTATTTACTTTAAGACTCAATGAAATACATAGAAAACCTGTAAAGCCTACTTTTAGTACAAAATTCACAAGAGGTATCGATAAGGGAATTGATAAGGAATCGGATTGATAAGCAGAATCGATATCGATAAAATCTTATCAATACCCATCCCTACTCCTGAGACTTCTGGCCACATTTTTTGTAATAACATTTTTAAAGCATGGTGATAAAATACTGTTATTTACATTATTTGAAACAAGTTAGCTTCTCATTATGTAAGGGAAAGCTAAAATATGAAAGGAAAACTAAAATTACCCTTTTTTTTTTAAATTACCCGTATCTGCGCTTTATTTTTGTGCATTGTTGTGTAATTTTATTACTGACATTCTTGTATTATTGGAGTTTGTTTTCTTTCATGCTTTGAAAGGTAAGCTGGGAAAGCTCTATATAAATAATATTATGATTAATAGTAGTAATAGTAGTTATGAATGCATGATTTTTTTTGCAATGCAAGTCATAGGACCTCCCAAACTAGTAAAATAAATAAATAAAGTGATTTGTACTCAGGAAACTATGTTCACGGATATGGGCATAATATGCACGCACGCACGCACACACACACACACACACACACGAAGATGACATCCTGCTTTTGTTGCTTTGCCAACGTGCAGGGTGATCACTGTGGTGATGTAGAAGCAAAAACTTTAAAATAATATTGTGTCACTGTCCAAATACTTATGTACCCTTTGTACAAATTAAGCAGTTCGCAGAATGGAACACGTCTGTGCCAAACACCACCAAAAACAAATAAACCAAGTGTCAAATATGACACACCTACAAGACAGATTAAAAAGTAGAAACTTGAAAACTTGAAAATACAGTCACTTCCTATTAAGGTACCCGCATGCAGTGCCACATCTTGTTTTTGCACATTTAATCCATGTTAAAAGCCTTCTGTATTTGATACGTTCTGGACTCTACAGAAATATTGATCAACTTTTATGTAACAGTCTGTCTGTCTTTTATTCACACAAGACCAGAACAGAATATCAACTGTGATATGTGGCTTTTCAGAAGTATTTCCTGTAGGTATAAGGTATAATTAAAGGATATCACCATACTATCATCATTTATATCACAACAAGATGTCAGACTGATGGAAACGTCACTACCAGTATATCACCCTGGTCTAACAGCTTGCAGGAAGTTTGCCTTTTATTCTACAAATATTAAACATTTCCATCTTACCTGATTGTTTGGTTCGTGGGAGGAGCAGTTCCCTGGAACTCTGAGAGAATGACTGCGAGTTACAGCAGCTCCGGTCGATGCCCTCCTGTGCTGTGAACGAGCAGAGACTGAGGATTTCATATCCAATGAGGGGCTCCTGCTACTACTGTTCCCTCCGGTCTCAAGCACTGCATCCCAAGGATCCCCTGCAGTAACTCCCGCTTCCAACTGTACTGTGCCTGCTGACGCCAGAGGCGCTTCATCAGTCTCTGGTTTGCGTTTGGTAAGTGGGTCCAGATCCAGCCAGTCAAAACGGCTAATGTTAGAAGATTCCGTCAGTGTTGGGTGTTGGGGTGGTGGATTGGGTGCCAGAGACCCTGTCCTAGTAGAAGATGAATCCGGGTCAGTGCTGGCTGATCTGCCATTTTTCAAGTATTCTGAGGTGCTGGCAATTTTATCAAATAGTTTTGCCATCTCTGGGTCCACAGCAGGCTGTTGAAAGACCATGGCCGCGGCAGGCTGGATGGGAGTGAAGGCCATGAATGGTGACTGCTGAGCTGGAAGGGCCATAAAAGATGGCAAAGATGGAGTGAAACCATTCTGAAATGTGCCTGGCTTGGGGAATGGGGCAGAGGGAAACAACGAGGGAGGATGAGGGGTCGGAGTGGACACGCTCGAGCTTGATGCAGTTGACAGAACAGGTGTCCACTGGCTGCTGTGGAAGGGGGAGGAGCTACAGGCATGACCACCAGGGTAGGAAGCACTCAGGTTAAAACCCAGAAGTGATGAGGGGCGGGATACTTTGTTGTCAAGTTCAAAGTTATCGTCCAGCAAGAGCTTTTCCAGCTCCTCATTGGTCAACTTGTCTACATCAATGTCCTTGAACTTGTCTTTCTGTGCCTCCTTCTTGGTCTCTGGAAAAACAATGAGGTCCTTTTCTGGTTTACTAGTGGAGGATGAGGATTGAGGGGCAGCAGTGGTAGATGTGGATGCTTTGGGTTTGGGGGAGGATGAGCCTGCTGCAGAGGAAGATGAAGATGTTGAAGGAGAAAGAGTGTGCTTCTCCTTATGCAATTTTGCTAAAGCCTCTTGTTCCATGCGGAGGGCCTCCTCTTTTCCCACAACCCCCTTAGGCTGGGGAACATCCAGTTTGAACCCATTACCACTAGATATCTCAGCCATTCTGTCAACTCCAAGGTGCCATGGGTGTGAATGCTTTTACGTCAGTGCGACCCACAAGGTTGCAGAACAAACCTTTAAACACCTTTAAAAAAGAAAAGAAAAAAAAGGAGAATAAATAACACTCAGAGGCTGCAGTACAGGTTCAAGGAAATGTGTTGATCAAAATTTTACTTTTTTTTTTTTTTTTTTTGCCTACAAATAAAGCTTTAATAGTTTTATAATCACAACTGCAATTTCACAAAATATGATTTTCAAATGGCATGAGGCATAATTTTAATTTGGCTCTAATGTGCATGAACAGAATTTCAGTAAACTGTATGAGATAATGCTCTGGGCAGGGCTGGGCGATATGACCTAAAATTCATATTGCAATAAAAATTGAATCCCTTCACGGTAACGGTATATATCGCGATATAAACTTAAGTGTAAAAATGATAATGCAAGTATTTCTGAATGGGTCCCTCAGCAAAGGTAAATTGCTGAAAATAAATATATATAAAAAATTACAATATAAAACAAAAACACATACAATCTCAATTCCAATGAAGTTGGGACAGTGTGTGAAATGTAAATAAAAACAGAATACAATGACTTGCAAATCCTCTTCAAGCTATATTCAATTGAATACACCACAAAGACAAGGAATTTAGGAATTCCATCATCTACAGTCCATAATATTATTGTTAGAAGGAAAAGGTGATGCAACACAGTGGTAAACATGCCACTGTCCCAACTTTTTTGAAATGTGTTGCAGGCATCCATTTCAAAATGAGCAAATATTTGCACAAAAACAATAAAGTTCATCAGTTTGAACATTAAATATCTTGTCTTTGTGGTGTATTCAATTGAATATGGGTTGAAGAGGACATGCAAATCATTGTATTCTGTTTTTATTTACATTTGACACAACGTCCCAACTTCA
The DNA here is from genome assembly GCF_902500255.1 of Thalassophryne amazonica. NCBI lineage: Eukaryota > Metazoa > Chordata > Actinopteri > Batrachoidiformes > Batrachoididae > Thalassophryne > Thalassophryne amazonica. The sequence goes on along the minus strand of NC_047110.1, from coordinate 19,988,587 downwards.
TTGGAATTGGGGTTGTAACAACACTCAATAAGTGTTTGGGAACTAAGGACACTAATTGTTGAAGCTTTGTAGGTGGAATCCTTTCCCATTCTTGCTTGAAGTATGACTTCAGTTGTTCAACAGTCCGGGGTCTCTGTTGTTGTATTTTGCACTTCATAATGCACCACACATTTTCAATGGGCGACAGGTCTGGACTGCAGGCAGGCCAGGCTAGTACCCACACTCTTACTACAAAGCCATGCTGTTGTAACACGTGCAGAATGTGGCTTGGCATTGTCTTGCTGAAATAAGCAGGGATGTCCCTGAAAAAGATGTTGCTTGGATGGCAGCATGTGTTGCTCCAAAACCTGGATATACCTTTCAACATTGATGGTGCCATCACAGATGTGTAAGTTGCCCATGCCATGGGCACTAACACACCCCGTACCATCACAGATGCTGGCTTTTGAACTTTGCGCTGGTAATAATCTGGATGGTCCTTTTCCTCTTTTGTTCGGAGGATGCGACGTCCACGAATTCCAAAAACAATTTGAAATGTGGACTCACCGGACCACAGCACACTTTTCCACTTTGCGTCTGTCCATTTCAAATGCCGCCAATTGAATATAGGTTGAAGAGGATTTGCAAATCATTGTATTCTGTTTTTATTTACATTTTACACAATGTCCCAACTTCATTGGAATTGGGGTTGTACAATTTGCCAGAATGTACATCTAAGATGCAAGCCTAAAATTGATGTTTTGATAAAAGAATTAAATAAATGTATTTATTGTTGGGTCAGTGGCTGAAGTTTTATCTCTTGAACAGTAGATGGCACACCAGCTCTGAATACATGAACCGTTTCAGGACGGTCACTGGCGCTTTTCATCATTTACAAAAGTTAACACGAAACCACCAAAAAAGAATAAAAATGAATAAAAATACTTAATTTACTCACATTTGAAGTCAGTCTTGATAAATCATCTTTACCTGGCCAATTTTATCTTTCTAACCTGGTTAAAAAATCCTTGTGTTATTTAATGTGGCACTTTTTCAAATGTTCTTTTTCAGGTCGCTACGGAGCATCTCACATGAACAGTGAGAGACAACTCAGCTCAGAACACCCCCCCTCCCCCCACAGCAGTGGTTCAGACACGCAGAAACGCTTCACAGAGGATTTTCCCTGGATTCAAAAACTCTGTGCCCAAATCTCTACTGTTGGCAAAAATTATACTGTGTAATGGTTAAAGTGGAGCTCTAGCTCTGGGTGCCCGTTAATCTGTTCCTGCTCATTCAAATATGATGTGAAAGTCCTGATCTGCCTAGGGCTGGAGCTATCGATTATTTTAGTAATCGAGTATTCTATCGATTATTCTGGTGATTAATCAAGTAATCGGATAAAAAGTATTTTCGCATTTTTAAACATCATCAACAGTCCAGGCCTCTCTCTACTAAGCAATGGCACAATGTTGCTGCGCCAAAGTCTTGACATTTTGCTGAAATGGCAATGGGATGTGTCTTACTGTTTTGTTTTATTTACCATTTTTAAGGTTTTTTTTTTTTTTTATGTTGATGGACAGGTTTCTGTGTAGGCTCTCAGTTGTCCAGGTGGTTTCCATAGTAGAGAAGCTTGAATCTTCGACTGGACTGGGTTGCTTGACGCGAGGATGTTTCGCTTCAAATTGCAGAAGCTTCCTCAGCTAAAATTCTTGCTCTGGTGGTCTGACTTCTGTCTTGACTCTTGTAGAGAAGAATAATCAAGAAGTCACAAAAGCTGGAGTTTAAAACCTAACCAGACCCCTCCTACCGAGAGGCAGACAGCTATAGGCTGGTGACTAAACAATAGCTCTAATTAGCACCTATTGTGCTCTAGTTAGCACCCTCCTAATGACAGGGCAGCTGTCCCTCTCCTAATGGCTCCCTTGACGACTCTGCTGACGACGTGAATGACTCATTACCATGAACAAAAGACTGAAAGTGCTTTGACCTGAGTACCCCATTGTAAACAGGGGATAAAGCGTGTCTCAGTCACCCTCCCCGGTTAAGGCTGGGTTTCAAACGTTTCACAAAGAATGCCTCCTTGACCCCTCTCTCAAACCATTTCTTCTCTCTGGCTAATATTTTAACTTCCTTGTCCTCAAACGTGTGGTTAATGTGTTTAAGGTGGAGATGAACTGCAGACTGAGGTCCACTGGCGCCCTCTCTGCAATGCTGGTATAGCCTTTTGTGTAAAGGTTGCTTAGTCTCACCTATGTAGTGTTCGTTACAGTACTGTACTGTAACGAACACTACATAGGCTACAAAAGGCTATACCAGATTCAAGCTTCTCTACTATGTTGATGGACAGGGTCCCTATGTGAATTTTTTTTTTAATCCCTGCATGCATTTCAGATGCAGGTTGAACATGCAAGCCTCGCAGTCAGTTTTTTTAATTTTATTTTAAGTTACAGTGTTTTTGAAGCATTGTGTGTTTCCCAAAAAAGTGAAAATTAAAAAGTGAAACACTCAGTGCAAGTCTGAGCAAAACACTTTGAAAGAGTGGACTTTTGCTGAGAGGATCTTCTTTCAGAAACTGTTTGTCAGTGTGGCCGGGAACGGAGCTGTAGCTGTGTGAGGGGCTCTCCTCACACCGGGCAGAGAGACAGCAGCTGGCTGCCGAGCGAATAGTCACTCCCCACGTACAGCGGACCGTGTGTTTTTTAAAAATAGCCAAACACACTGCTTCGCTTTAAATGCACAGTAGGTCTATTTCAGATGATCAATGTGGACCATCTTTCTCTTAAAAGACTATTTTTTTACTCTGTGTGTCGCATTGGAAAGGTGTAGCCGTCGTTGCTAATTTGATTAGCTGTTACGCTCTAGTCTTCTTCTGTTTGTTTTTCTGGGGACGTTGCAGATCACATAACGGACTGGCATTTGTACTACAGCATTAAATGAAGCTTCGAGGCACAGAATTTGCCTTGAACATTTTTTTCTAATCAAATTATTCGAGTTACTTGACTAATCGTTTCAGCCCTAGATCCGCCGCGTTGTTAATGCCAGAAAAAAGGTATTCTTAAAAACGAATAAGAAAAAATATGTAGTAACTCAAACCCAAGTGGCTTTTGTGATCATGTGACGGTAGCATTCAGAACAAGGTGAATCACTGACAAACGCTGACCAGTCAGCACAGACTCCAGCCTCAGAACCATCCAGTCTTTGAGTGAATTCAGGTTTAAAAATGAGCTAAAGCAATGGAACCATCAACTCCAGCAGCTTGCTTCAGCAGCTGGCATTAGAAGCATGCATAGCAGATGCAGTAAGTTAGGATTTGCTAAAAGAATTATGTCTTGTTAGGAAACTACACTGGCTGTCAATTATAATATATTAAATAAGACCTTTTTTGAAAGTTATAATGTGCACCCAAGTGCATGGCAGTGCCAGCTGCACTGGAAGCTTATTTTATTTTTAAAAACTTTTATCTTTTTTGTGTGTGTGCACGAACAGTGATTCTGAATCCTATAAAAGAGGGGGACCTAAAATGCCAAATTTACTGGGTTGGCACATAACATGCCTATGTAAGATACTTGATTCCCTACGTTACGTTGCAGCAAAGGTGCATAATACGACCTCTTTAACTGTATCAAGAGACCATGAGGATTAGCAGTACCAAACTCATAAAATGTTTTACAACACACTGTTCCCTTGCAAAATCTGTTACCATGCATCAGAATACAACCCCAATTCCAATAAAGTTGGGATGATGTTTAAAATGTAATTAAAAACAGAATACAATGATTGGCAAATCCTCTTCAACCTATTTTCAACTGAATACACCACAAAGATAAGATATTTAATGTTCAATTTGCCAATCATTGTATTCTGTTTTTATTTACATTTTAAACAATGTCCCAATTTCATTGGAATTGGGATTGTATAACACAGTGATTCTCAACCGGGGTGCCGTGGCACCCTAGGGTGCCGTGATCGATCATCAGGGGTGCCGTGGGTATTTTTCATATTCGCGATTATTTTTCATATTCGCGATTACCGTGAATTATTTATTTTATCCACAAACCATAAAATGACTCAGAATCTGATGTCAAACGTGCTGCAGCCTCGCTCTCGTCTTAAGGTGGGACAATAACAAGGAGGCTGACGGCCGATTAAAACAGTACCGTCTTCTTCAAAAGCCGTCTAAAATGCGGAGCTGTCGGTGTGTGTGTCTGTGCCTGTGTACAGGCTGCAGACTGCGAGGGAGGGGGTGGGTGAGGGAGATTCCTGAATGCAGGCGCAACACATTCAGTGCGCAGCGAGCGCGGAGCAGAGAGAGGATTTTAACCCGAGTGAACGTTAACAAAACGGAAACGTGAAGCTGCCTTTACTTCTCTCTGAACTTTCTCTAAAGGTGTGATTCTGCCGTTACCGTCCTGTTCACACCATGTGCGCGTCGTATGCTGAATTTATGAGATCATGAGATGAAATAAATGGTCAAATATCTTTAAAAACATATTTAAAAAATGAGAATATATGAATGAACTGAGCCACAAAAAAAAAAACAATGTTCAGACGCAGAGATCACAAAAAGCAGGTGAGCACTCTGAACTTTAACAGCTGTTATTTTCCAAAGGTATTTATTTGTTCAATCTTGAGCTTAATGCAGTGTTTAAGCACGAAACGTGACTGATGAGGAGAAACAATTTCAGAAATGCAACAGAAACAACCACAAATCAGAAAAAGTTGGGACTGTATGTAAAATGAAGATAAAACTAAAAATGGTGCACGTTCCCAGTTTCTCCACTCACAGAAACCAAACGTTCTTCCAGAGTTGTGTAATTATACTACAATAGTAGAATATAAAGAAGGGGAAAAAAGAAAAAAAAATAGACAATATATTCGTCAATCGCAATTATTTGTCTGACAATTAATCGTCTCCAGAAATTCCTAATCGTGACAGCCCTACTTGAGATCAGAGCGCAAAATGCTTGAGGATTTTCGAAATGCGGTGTTTTCTGTATCGATTTTCTATTGCGATAATTGGGTTTTGCGCAAAACCAGAGGTAATAGCATTATAATATTATTTTGGTTGGTGGTGTGCCGCAGGATTTTGTAAATATAAAAAGGGTGCTGCGGCTCAAAAAAGGTTGAAAATCACTGGTATAACAAATGTCAGTTTCTGCAGTTGATTTGCAGTTTTCAATGTAAAAATCAGTTGCATATTTGTCTCCATAACCAGGGTTTGATTGGTTATCAATTGGTTGCTACCCATTATGAATGAAACCAATTGTTACTTGCAGGTGTTCTTGAGTTAGGGGTCAACAATCAGGTCACATAAATAAGCACACACTACATTACCAGAATGACATTTAAATTGATCAATTTATTCACAATAGCATCTCTGCTTGTGGCCCCACTTGTGTGCATGTCATTCACTTTTAAACACACACAGTGGGACTGTTTAATCAGAATGGAAGAGATCTCATTTATACCAAGTAAGGACTTGTTTCTGTGTAGGCTCTCAGTTGTCCAGGTGGTTCTAATAAGTAAGGACTTATAACTTGTACACCACCTATCAGCACGCACTTAAGTGAATACTCTGTGATGTAGTAGTTTACATATAGTAAAAATGCTGTCAAATAAGGGTGTAATCCATTTTCAATCATCCTAGTTATATCTTACATGGAAAGGAAAGAAGCCACAACCAACCTATGCCTACGGCATGAGCAGAACATCACTGCAAAGTGCAAAGAAAGTGTTTGGTCCTAAAATGACACAGCACTTCCTCAAAGCAACCACTCAAGGAACAATCACAGCCCCAGGGTTCAGCAAGTTCATTCTCTCCCCAGGCGTGTCCTGAGCACCCCCTCCCACTGTGGGAGAGAAGGCTGTTCACTGTGGGGCTCAGGCTGGCCTAGCACTATTGTGCAGCTGAGGAATTTGGCATGTCAAGTAGCCTGATGGGTTTCTCTCTTGCTTGATCTATGTTACCAAAATGTTAGCACCACAGCATCAGACTGCCTTATCAACTGTGCTTCTGCAACAAACAGTAAACATGTGGCCGCACTCTGACATGTGCCAACAGGTTTGCATGACTGGGATAAAAATGTACTTTGGGCAAAATGAATGGCTGCAATGCAAGCCCATTAAATCTGAGTGCCCACCATACCTTTAATGGGTGAGTTTACTCAGGTGCTCCCGTGATCCGGAAGAAGCCCATGAGACTTTGTCCCCATTTTGTAAAAATGTAATGGGACAATTTAATTCACAGTTGGACTACTGTCAAATATCTTGGCAACAATTTTAAAGGAAATGTATTTAGTCTTCAGTTATAGATAGATACATTCAATATATTTATTTACAAATGCCTCATACATAGTCATAGAGCAGGTAGGTCAGTGGATAGGGAGCCGGGCTGCCAATATGCAGACCTGGGTTACAAATCCTGCTCAAGCTACCTGTCTGTGTCCTTTGACAAGACACTTAATCTACAGTGTCTCAGTCCACCCAGCAGTAAATGGGTACTAGCCTTGGCTTGGGAAGTAACCTGCATTGGAGTGGCATCCCGTCAGGGGAACTCAGAGAGAAATATTTTAACAAACTCATCTGAAATTGAAATCAGGAATAAAAGGTAAAAACACTGTTGGTGACGAATCCAATTATACTGACTGAATTAATGCTGATTCTAAGTTTCCAACTTTAACATCAATTATTATTATTAATGTTAAGTGATGTGTTCGTTATGTAACCCTGCCATGGTCCTGCAAAGCTTGATTGCTGGTTCTTTAAAAAAAAGTTTTCATAGGAAATTACACGTTTTTCATATTAAGGAATATGCAATGACTAGGCTCACTCAGTTAAAGCATCACTACCTACCAATTAGATGGGTAGAAACAATATATTTAGGTATAAGCAAAATTTAATGTGCATATTTACTGTCTCAATCCCTTATACCCCATCACACATACGCCAATTGAGGCAGAATTGCATCAGAATGACACATCCGGCCACAATCGGGAAATATTGAGGTGCGGTCCAAAGACCTACAGATGGCAGTCTGTGAACATCTACATATTTGGTCCCATTCACTCAGCTGTTCTGATGGTATTGCACATGTTCAAAACACTCTTAGTGCCATCGAGATGGAACACACATCTGACGGAGGTCTATATGCAGTTTTTGCATCATCTGATCGCAGTCTACATATTCTGACGGCATCAAAACAGCATCTGAAATAATCTGATCGCGGTTGATTGAGCTCTGAGATCGATCGGTCACAACAAAGCCTGCCGACATGTTGTGGAATGTCCACCTCCACTTGACCCCAGCCATTGAGGGCTCGCATATCTCTGACTGTTTGTCAGATTGGTCTCAGCTTTCAGATATGGCTTGCGCATGGCACGATGATGTGCATCCTTTCTTATGAAAATTTTAGGGATTCATTTTCAAAATGTTTATTTTGATTAATTTTAACATTAGTACTTCCAAGATGTTGTCCACCATGGCATCTCTGTCCTACTCTTCCGCCACCTACGTGACTATACAGGGATGAGATTGGCAAATTAGATTTTCAGAGGTAAATAAGCCAGAGTCCACGGGCCGCAGGTCCCGGCGGGTCCAGGGCGGAGCCCTGGCCAGGGAGTCAGGGGGACGAAGTTCCCCTGAAGCCAAAGCATTTTTGCTGTTTTAAAACATGTAAATTGCACTAAAATGATATCAAAAACTACTATAAATGCCAGGTGTTCATATCTATAATTCAAACTGTAAACCCTTATGGCCCAGTCACACGGCACTTAACGAAGGGCGATGAAGACCTGACGAAACAAGAAATCTGGACCTTCGCTGACTTTCGTTGACATCGTTCAACCTTCGCGCAGCCTCGTTCCTGCAGCGGGCGTTTTGTCAGGATTTTTAAACTGTTGAAAATTTTGAACAAAGGGCAACAAAAACCTCAGTTCGTCTGTGTCTCGTTTTGCTGTCGTTCTTGACGTTTTTTTAAGCGTTTGTGTAGTTTTTGTAACGTTATTGTTTAATTTGACTTCGTTGGAGCAGCTGAACGTTTTCACACAGCGCAGAAGCCAGTTTGTGAGTGCTGAGGCTGCTGCTGCGTTCATGTACATCGGAAATTACAGGGCAAATTCAGCCTGCTTGCTTGGATTTTTTGATCTGTGTGGGGGGACAGCTTCAATGGGCTCAGGCACCTTACATAGGCCAAAATTAAAATTAATTATTTTGTCACAAGTAACTGTTGAATTTGAAACAACAAAAAAGTTGTGTAATTTCCGACGGTACTTGAATGCAGCATCAGCGGCAGCAGGAGCTCCTGCGTGCGCTTATTATTTTTATTAAATATAACAATCTGAGTGTATGAATAATAATCCAGTCCTTTTGTACATGTGGCAACAGGTAGATGAATCAAAATGATGATATAAAGAGCTGTTCTGGAAGGAAGAATTCACGTTGTGGATCAGTGATCAGCTGGTGGAATAACCGCACGAGTCAATGCGCGTATTCACACGCACTGATTAATTTACTGTTCTGATATATTCAAACATCTTTACACTTATATTTATTCTCCCTTTTGACAGTTTTCTGTTATAAATAAATATATATGGCTTAGAACATAATACTGTGATACAGCAGTGACCACGGCGCACTTTTTTTTTTTTTTTTTTTTAAATTGGAGGAAGACGGCGCGTGCAGCGTGTCAACAGACAGTGTGGATTCTGATCATGATGGATATGATCCCTCTTTTGTTCTGGACGAGGAACTAGAGCAGGTGGTCCACTGACATGCACACAGATCTCCACAGATTCTGTTTGCAGTTTCTCCAGGACTCAGGTGCTATGAGCTCCATTCCAGCGTCGAGTCCTGGAACGCAGAGACGCAGACACACACTGCTCAAACACACACAAACATACATGTAAGGGCGGGAGAAAGGAAAGGGCGGGAGAAACGCATATATAACCTTTGCGCTGATTGGTCATAAGCTTTGTAATAACCAATGAAAACGTGCGTTAAGTAATAGCTTCGACTGCGCTTCCATACCGTCTCGGTTTTTATAATTTGTTGGAGGGAAAACTACCGAATATTGGAAGTTGAAAGACTACATAGTTACCTCCCTTACACTACATGCTCATTGTGCACCTACGTCATACTGGTCACTGATCAGCACAGCGTTACTTCCACGTTCGGCTGACTGACGTTTCACAAAATCGACCCCCGGGACTGTTAAGTCCGCGGAAAAATCTCATCCCTGACTATAAGCTAACTCTCACCAAGCACTGCAACTTCAAAGTCAGGGTAAAGTGAGAAAACAGACAGACTGCAGAAGAATGACTTTTGAGAACAGCAGTCAGTTAAACAGGCTCTTTCACGTTTGTTTGCAAATAATATCAAGTGTGGCTCGCTGATGTTACTGGTATCAAAGTTAATCATTATCAGATAGTTCATGTTGCTTGCACCATTTCATAATAAAATGTTTAATGCCAGCATCCCAGCAAATACTTTTACTGTGAAAGGGACGCTGCCGGTGCTCCTTGCGACTGAGTTCAACTTGACAACACTGAGGACACGTTAGCTAATATCCGTTTTTGCGATGAATTTCCCATAATTTGTACAAAGTTTCAGTAAGTACATAAGCTGAATAAAATCTTATATTTGCTCTGAGTTCAAGCTTAAATAAACTGCTCACGAGGTGGGGGTTACTGTATCCAAATAATAATAATAATACAATAACATGCTTTTGGAGGGCGGTATGCATTTTCAGAGGCCTGATGTTCACGACCAGTCACCCAAAATGACAGATATTCGCCGGCGTTAGACGAGGACAAATATCTGTCATTGCAGGCGACTGGTCATGAACGGAGGGACTCAGAAAATGCACACCACATGACAACAGCATGTCTGCATTATTATCACTTACTGAGATACACAACACGTACATAAAAAGTTGGCTCACTTTAACTTTTGTTGTGTTGGCTGGCGCGCGCTGCTCTCCAAATTCGCCAGTGCGCCCATAGCAAGCTGGCTGCTCATGGCTGCTGTTGTCGTACTATGCATGAGAAAGTCATCCAGAATATCCATATTGGGACCGACACACGACTCGCCGTTTTTTTGTTTGTTTTTTTTTTCCCCTCTGCGAACAGTTCTTGAGCTGCGCACGCGCTATGACATCATTTGTTTACGCACAGCGGGCGGGTATAGCCAGGTAGCGTTGACGTAAATCTACGATACCGGCCCAGCAACGCCCCGGTAAAGTGATAATAATAATACAATAACATGCTTTTGGAGGGCGGTATGCATTTTCAGAGGTCCGACGTCCATGCCTCGTCTAACTCAGGCGAATATCTGTCATTTTGGGTGACTGGGCATGGACGGAGGGACTCAGAAAATGCATACCGCACGACAAATGCATGTTATTTGCATTATTATCACTTACTGAGATACAACACGTGGAATCACATTAACAATATTTAATGTCATTTCAAAACGCACAACACCCGGCAAACGCGTACATAAAAAGTTGGCTCACTTTAACTTTTGTTGTGTTGGCTGGTACCGCGCTGCCCTCCAAATTCGCCAGGGCATCCTCATCAAGCTGGCTGCTTTGCCTGCTGTTCATTGTTGTACTATCCATGAGAAATCATCCGGAATATCCATACTGGGACCAACACACACTTCTCGCCTTTTCATCTTTTCCTCTGCAGACAGTACTTCGGCTGCGCGTGGTATGATGTCATCAGTTTACGCACAGCAGGCAGGTATCCGGATATCCGCCTGCTGTGGGCAGCTGCGGGTGGGTATAGCCAGGTAGCGTAAATGTAAATCTACGCTACCGGCCCAGCAATGCTTCAGTAAGTGATAATAATAAAATGTAACATTTAAGCATTCTGACCATGTTGGATGAATGTCAATCTTTTTCTTAAAAAACTGTATTTGCGTGTCTCTTTGTATCCTAATGTCAACCCTGTCTTAACAAACGTACACTTTGTCTGTTAAAACAAAGAGCACAAACACAGCCTCATACGACCATCCACGAATAATCTACTTCAGCTCCCAATTTTCTATAGGAATACAAACTTCCTACAGGCACTGCACTAATTCTGTTTTAAAGTACAGCACGACATGCAGTCTTCAGATCTATCCGAGACAGTCCTGTGTTATTTGTACTCAAAAAGACTCCAGACTCGTGCTAAATCAAAGTGGTGATAAAACATCTAGCTGGTCATCAGATTATACAAATGACTGAAAAATCTACTTGAGTGCATCGTTCATAAAAAATAAGGCTTTGGGTTTACTCAAGCTTCTTAGATGATTTTGTTTTCTTTTTTCAACAGTGACACTGGTTCCTGAAAGGCATGTGAATGTTAGCAATATACTCTGGAACTGATAAAAAAGAAGAACAGTATCTTTAACATCAATATAAGTGTTTACAGATTTAAGAGTTCAGCAGTTATCTGGTTAAAAACAAACAAGCCTACAGTAAAACACTTTCTTCCAGACCAGCCTGTGCTGGCTTTTCTATCATCAAGTCTACCCTGTGAGGAACATTATGTCTATAAAAACATGCAAAATAAATAAATAAAATAAAATAAAATAAAAAAATTGGCAGGCTATTTAAGAGCACTGGGGGCTGGGTGAGTGATTCAGGAATCCAAATATCACTGCAGTATAGCAAAATTGGCAGTACAGTGTTGCACCACAGCAAGAAGACCCTACATTTGAACCCGGCCTGGACACACTCTACGTACAGCTTTGCATGTTCTCCCTGTGTTTGTGTGGGGTTCCACCCCCCAAGTAATTTGATTTCCTTCGAGCTCGAAAGACATGAGGTTTTTATTTCATGAGATCCCCTCATTTGTGCAAAATATAACACTTAAAATTGATAAAACATTGAAGGCGAACTGGCGTGACATAAAAAAAACAAAACAAACAAACAAACAAAAAATATCCAAGGTGAATGACAATAGATGTAAACCAATTCAGAAATGTTTCATGACAAAACAATTAAGTTCACAATTATGCTGTGTATCACGGTGGTCCCATGCCTGGTGGCAGCTTTCCGATGCTCACTAGATTAAAGCTACTGTAAGGGCCCCTTCACATATAACACGAAAGACGCAGAAACCAGAGGAAAATCTGTGAACCAAACACGAAACAAGGAACCACAAAACATTCCACCTGCTGTCAGGAAGGACGCACGGTCAGACAGGTGTGCACGACACCGCAGCGACGGTTTTGTGCACGCTCCTGTTCGCTCGCACAGACAGTGTGAGCCTGTGAACAGTCACACATAGCAGCAGAGCAAAAAATGAATAAAACACCACAATTTATAATACTTAATTCCTGTTATAAAGAGTGGATTTAGTCTCCACCTAGACGTACACCAAAAATAATGAAATGACATGGATTACTGTTCTCCCTTTTATGTTTTACATGAATTACCTGATGCGCTCCTCTCATGAAGACATCAGCCGGGCTCCCATCTCACGAAGAGCATTATGAAGCCCAACAACTGAAGTCGTACATCAAGCAAGAATGGGAAAGAATTCCACCTATAAAGCTTCAACAATTATTGTCCCCAGTTCCCAAACGCTTAGAGTGTTGTTAGAAGGAAAGGTGACGTAACACAGTAGTAAACATACCACTGTCCCAGCTTTTTTTAAACGTGCTGCAGGCATCCATTTCTTTTTTTTTTTTTTACATATGTTTATTAATTTTCTTTTTACACAAACACAAAACAAAAACAGAACCAAATATATAACAACAACAACACCCCAGCTCAAAATCAAAAAAGCCAAACTCATAAAAAAAAAAAAAAAGATACAGTTTAAAAAAAAAGAATCATGGGCATTCCACTATTGGTAAAATAACCTTTGTACATCACAGAAAGCCCCGCGAAAAATCCAGACCAACATACCGCAAATAAGGGTCCCATATTTTATAGAACGCATCTTTCCTATTATGTAGCTTACTCGTTAGGAAGTCCAATGAAATGTATTCAAGAACAGTCCGCTGCCACTGTGTTCTTGATGGGGCTTTGTCTATAATCCAGTTCGAGAGGACACATTTCCTAGCACAGAAAGTAAGCATCATGTAAAGTTGTCTTTCACATTTCTTCTTAATGTTGTTATTTGTCATTCCCAGCAACATATGCAATGGGTTACATTCAGTAATAATAGAAAGGATCTTGTCCAGTTCACCTTTATACTAACCAAAATTGTTGTATTTTCCTACAGGACCAAAGACAGTGAGTGAGGTTACCCACCTCTGTTTTACACTTAGGGCAGAGCGGAGAAAGGTCTGAATTAAATCTATGACGCTGAGAAGGAGATATATGAACACGATGCAAAATCTTAAGTTGCATTGCTTTTACCCTATTACAAACACTCAAAGACCATGCGTTCTCCCAAGTTTCATTCCAGGCCTCGTCACTGATCACCAAAGTTAACTCCCTCTCCCATGTCCCCTTCAAATGAGCCAAATCTGAGCCTTCATATTCTCTCAATAAACCATAACAAATCTTAACAGAGCATTTAAGTTTAGGCTGAAATAGTTGTTTTTCACAATCAGTGACAGTTTGGTTGGCAAGTATAGTTGCGTTCTTTAGGATATAATCTCTCACTTGCAGGTACCAAAAAAAGTCATGTCTGTGAATTCCATATTTATTTACTAACTGATCGAAGGACATTAGGTTTGATCTGTCCATCAAATCAGAAAGGGTAGAGATACCTTTTTCCGCCCACACAGAAAAACCAGAGTCCAAAGTCCCAGGCTGGAAAAGGGGATTGCCACATAACGGAGTGAAGAGAGATGTTAAGTGAGACCTACCCTCCATCTTTTGAATTATTTGCCAAGCTCTGACAGTACATAAAGTGAGAGGGTTACTACAGAATATTTTTAGAAGTTTACCTTTTTCAGGAATAGTAAATTTTTCAGAGGGAGGTGGACATGGAACTTTCTATATCAAGCCAGAGAGAATAGGTTCTTCCACCCAGTCCGCCGCTACACACATATGGGCACTGAGCTGATACTTTCTTATGTCTGGGAGATCAAGCCCCCCCTTTGAAGATGAGAGGCATAACGTAGATATTTTAAGGCGAGGCTTTCTCCCTGCCCATATAAACGCACTAAACCAGCCATTCAATGTCTTAACAGTCTTATGTGAAAAAATAACTGGGACCATCCGAATCGGATTATAATAGCCTGGGTAAGATGTTCATTTTAAGAAGAGCAACTCGGCCGAGCCAGGACAAAGGCAAAGTCTTCCACCTCTCCAAGTCCAATTTAATGCGCTCAAACAGAGAGGTGAAATTACATTTATACATCTGATCAAAAGCAGGTGTAATCTTAATCCCTAAATAGACAAAGCCCTCTGGAGACCAATTAAAAGGAAATGGAGAAGGGACCTGAGGTTTTTCTTTTAAAGTGCCCAGCGGCATCGCTTCTGATTTATTAAAATTAATTCTGTAACCTGAGATGTCGCTGAATTTGTTAATGGTCTCGATGAGTGAGGGCACAGATATTTCAGGTTGGGTCAATACAACCAGAACATCATCAGCATATAAAGTAATTTTATGCTGTCTTTGTCCTAGACTCAGGCCGTAAATGTCCTTCCGGGCTCTCACCGCCTCTGCTAGCGGCTCTACTGCCAGGGCAAAAAGTAAGGGGGAGAGGGGGCAGCCCTGCCTAGTCCCCCTCAAAACACAAAAATTTGGGGACCGCAACCCATTAGAAAGAACTGCTGAACAGGGATTGCTATACAGAAGCCTAATCCAACTTATAAAATTTTCACTTAAACCAAATTGTCGCAAAGTAAAAAACAAATAGGACCATTCAACGCGGTCGAATGCCTTTTCGGCATCGAGCGAGACCACTATGCCAGGCACTGATTTTTGATTAAAAAACTGAATTATATTCAACAGTCTGCGCACATTATTATGCGAACTATGACCCTTAATGAAACCTGTTTGATCTTTATTAATTAGAGAGGGAAGTACACGTTCACACGTTCAAGACGCCTCGCAAGAATTTTGGAAAGGAGTTTCATCCATTTCAAAATGAGCAAGTATTTGCACAAAAACAATAAAGTTTATCAGTTTGAACATTAAATATCTTGTCTTTGTGGTGTATTCGATTGAATATATATAAACTTAAGTGTAAAAATGATAATGCAAGTATTTCTGAATGGGTCCCTCAGCAAAGGTAAATTGCTGAAAATAAATATGTATAAAAAATTACAATATAAAACAAAAACACATACAATCTCAATTCCAATGAAGTTGGGACAGTGTGTGAAATGTAAATAAAAACAGAATACAATGACTTGCAAATCCTCTTCAAGCTATATTCAATTGAATACACCACAAAGACAAGGAATTTAGGAATTCCATCATCTACAGTCCATAATATTATTGTTAGAAGGAAAAGGTGATGCAACACAGTGGTAAACATGCCACTGTCCCAACTTTTTTGAAATGTGTTGCAGGCATCCATTTCAAAATGAGCAAATATTTGCACAAAAACAATAAAGTTTATCAGTTTGAACATTAAATATCTTGTCTTTGTGGTGTATTCGATTGAATATAGGTTGAAGAGGATTTGCAAATCATTGTATTCTGTTTTTATTTACATTTCACACAATGTCCCAACTTCATTGGAATTGGGGTTGTAACAGGCAGGCACTAAAATCTATGATTTCAGACTTTACAAATGTTTTTAACTGTTAAGCTTTATTCACTATGCCCGCAAAAATATGTTAGCAGTCTAAAAGTTATCAGAACTAAATTTATCGGAAGCTAATTGGTCTGCTGATGGTTTTCAAAGTTATCTGAAAAGCTAATCCGCTAACGAAAATGTTAGCTTCGATAATTAGCGGTTAGCGGATTAGCGGAACTGTTCCCACCACTGCATGAGACTGATCTCACTTGACCACAATGATGGAAAAGAAATGATACAACCTTTGAGGAGGGCAGTCTCTCTCTTTCTCTCTATCAACTTGCTTTATTGGCATGAATGTATTAAAACAATATTGCCAACAATAACACATAGTAAAGTAAATAATTAATTAAATGATATAATAGACAATAGCAACATTCACAGACAAATAGCAACTGCATGCTGGTGCAATAAGCCGTAATTTATGTATGATCTGATTAGCCGACGAATCGCAAAAATAATCAGTGACGACGAGTCAATTATTAAAATAATCATTTTTGGCAGCCCTATTGCCAAGAAAAGTGAATGTCTCTACAAGTTCAACTCTTTCACTACATGCAGATACAATTCTGATGGCTGAATCCAGGATGTGGTTAAAACCCTGAATCTTAATCTTGATCCTGACAAATCTTAAGCCTCGACACTCTGATTCCTCACTCACTCAGCTTCTCAAGTGCTGCAATCAGGAGTATCCACTGATTCCGCAAAAATTAGAACATCATATGCAAACTGAAAGCACATTTTTATGTATTTTTATTTTGAAATTTGTTGTATATTTATCCTGAAAGCATTAAAAATTTAATTGTTATTGTTACCCTCTTACAGACAATGTAGCTATCCTCATCGCTTGTTTTTTTTTAAAGAATTTGAAGTTATCAACTTTGATCAGCTCTGCTCCAGTTCTTTCTTTTCTCTAAACTTTTCATGATTTTGAAAAAGGCTATTGTTTTTAATTAGCTGATATGGTTAATATTGCAATTTAATACAGCAATTAAATATTTTAGTTTAGAATATTATGGAAAATATTGGACACGTTTTCATTTTTCTAATCAGGACCACAGGCAAAAATTCCTTGTTTTCAGTGTTCATCAAGCTTTTTTTTAATCTTTTTTATTTTGGCTGATCTGAAAATGATCCAATCTGTACGTTAAAAAGCCTATCTGTCCTGAACCATAGGTTTTTGTGATCTGTGAAACCCTTATAGGTCTCTTCAGAAAACCCATGGATGATGTCACAGAGGGTTTGTGGGAATGCAGAGTTTGTGCGCTCACATGCAAACAGTGTGAAAACAATGTCATCTTTCTGAATGTGCCTAATGTCACATAACGTGCAGAATACAGGAAATAAAACCAGGTCAGTTGAGCATGTGTCAAGTATCCGCTCTGATGTGAGATGTAAACAAAAATCAAATGGGCTGCGAAAAACAGAGATGCTCATTTTTGAGTAGAAAAACTTATGTCTGTAAGGGGGGGACAACATAGCAACCTTACTAATCTGACTCAAAACAGTGAGTCACTAAACTGACTTTTATACAGGTAAATTCAAACAGGTGCAATTAATACAGGAAATGAGTGCAGAATAGGAGGGCTTCTTAAAGAAAAACTACCAGGTCTGTGAGAGCCAGAATTCTTGATGGTTGGTAGGTGTTCAAATACTTATTTTGTGCAATATATAATTGCAAATTAATTATTTAAAAATCATATGTGATTTTATGATTTTTTTTTTTATTCCTTCTCTCACAGTTGATGGGTACCGGCAATAAAAATTACAGACCTCTCCATTCTCTCTAGGGGGGAAAACTTGCAAAATGTAAAGTGTATCAAATACCTATTTGCCTCACTGTATATATATTGATATCGGCATATTGAAAAGTGTCTAATATTGAATGTTGTATATCCCTAATTGCAGCATCTCCCCATACATTTATTTGTGGTGACCTACCACATTAACTGCCACATCCTGACCTTCTTTCTTTGAAACACACATTTTGACAGGTGCATACTCAATTTTTTGCAACATAATAATCACAAGAGCGATACTGGATACTACTTGGAGCAGAGGACTGGATCACATTCACTTTGTTCAGGAACAAAACCACAAAACAGCTTTGGTAATATCCAAACCAAAAAGAAAAAAATTTTTGAAAATAATGTGAAACACTGCCATATTTTGCCAATTTTCTCAGCACAAAAAATAAATAAATACATACAAAAATATATCTGGAAAACTTTCATCACTGGTACTTCAACAATATTTTGATGCTAATACTTTAAGGGGTCTCCCCAGAAATTTACAGTGTGATGGTAACAGAGGTCAGGTAGCAGCATGTGGGTGGAGCCTATTTCAGCAGTCATAGGGCGTGAGGCAGGGTATACCCTGGACAGGATGCCAGTTTGTTGCAGGGCCACATATAGACAAACAAACACATTCACACCCGCATGCACACCTACAGACAATTTAAAGTTTCCAATCCATGTAACCTGCATGCCTTTGGATGTGGGAGGAAGCCGGAGCACCAGGAGGGAACCCACACAAACACGGGGAGAACATACAAACTCCTCACAGAAAGGCCACAGGTAATTCATCCCATGATCTTCTTGCTGTGAGGCAACAGTGCTAACCACTAAGCCACTGTGCATTTATTATTTTCTTTGAAAGAATTTTACCTGATAATTCCAGGTCTTTCTGAAGTGGTTGGCTCTTAGACAACCCTTCTGATAATTCTTTTCAGTCTTCTGTCAGAAATCTTGCAAGAAGCACCTGGTCATGTCTGGTTTATGGTGAAATGTTGTTCTTTCCACTTCTGGATTACGGCCCAAACAGTGCTCACTGGAACATTAATTTAACTTCTTTGTATGTATGGATTACTTGGGTTGTTATCAACATCTGGTGAAAATTTCATGTCAATAACATCTTTAGAAATATATTTACTGACAAAATGTGACATGTTCAATACATACACACATACATACATATATCACCACAAATTCTGACCTTGGTCCATGACTTCAGTAATTCAATTTGTCCATGACTGACCCTCAATTAATAGCTCAGGTTTGGACCAAATCAGACCAAAACTCCAAAAGCAAGTCCCCCATAGGACCAACTGTGTGTGGGTATAATAACTGGAAGAAAGCCTAAAGGCACCTTGACACTTGCCTAAATTTGATCCAAGCACTGCCGCACAATTCGTCGTGCCAGTGTGTCCCGCTTTGTCCACTTGACGCCACGCTATATAAAATAATCATTTTGTAGCCGATGACACATTTGCTCATAAAACCATTCTCTGATCGCTCCCAGAATCACAGAAAAATTATCTACAGCTACAGATTGTCTTGTGCGCATTGTGTGGTGGAGGATGCATTTCATATATACATATGGAATAGTAAAACAGTTGCATGTTCATTCCTTCTCGTGAGTTAGATAATGTATCTGTGAAGTTATGCTTATTGTAAATGTAACATCTCATCATAATCGTTCAGATACCCTGTGTGCAATGACATGCGTTGGCACGCAGTGTTTTCAAATAGGTTGCGCAATGGTCATGACTAGTTCATGCAAGTGGCACGAAATTATTGAGTGCCAGAAATTTTGAACATTTCAAAATTTTCTTTGTGCACTGGCACGTAGCTGCACAGTTTACAACAATCTATGTGCCAATGAGTAAACACACTGGTAATCTGGGATCAAATTTGCGCAAGTGTCAAGGGTCCTTAATGGTAAATGGACTGCATTTATGTAGCGTTTTTTCATCTGCATCAGACGCTCAAAGCACTTTACAAATAATGCCTCACATTTACCACAATGTGAGGGTGAAAGGCAATGGCTATGGCTACATAATCATATTACAATACAAAATGCTGTTCCTGTGTCGCACTTCTGATTGGTCAATCTAGGGTATATAAATATGACGTTACACACCTTTTTTTCTACCCACATGTTGGGCCAAAATTTTAAGTGACTACCTTAAATACTTTCTATTTTTCCAAAATATTGTAATCATCCATTTTTCTAGCTATATCGCAGTCACTTAACACTTTAAGTAAAAAAAACAAAACAAAAGAAGTACAAAAGTCCAATGCTCCACCACTTAGGTCACAGTCTTACACTCTGAAACAGGTCATAGTGTGAAGTCATTATATACCACTGGATAAACTTTAATTTAAATTTAAAACCTAACCTTACCCCATAAACTAACCCTTATGTATGAATAGAATTTAGAATTATGAACAATATTACGTATTATATAACGGCTGAGTGGATCCTTGTCACATGGCATGGATTAATTCATCCTATTTGTGTTGCATTGTATTTTGAGTGCAGTTTGGTTCCATTTAGAGTGCAAATTTGGTTCCATACGTTTGGTAACATTACACTCTGTGCGCATGCACACACCCACACACAACGTGCACACGCGCACACACAAAACAAATCCACTGCGCTGTAAGCTGTCTGGACTGAAGGCCATCTGGAGGCTGTTTGCAGAAAGTTAGAATGAAAAGCTGGACTAATTTCTGAAGTGATTTTTTTTTTTTTTTTTTCACTGCACTGAGGAGTACACAGTTTTTTGTAGTGCACCGCTCGCACGCAGGACAGCACCACAAGCAAGACAACGATTTAATTGAGCTAAGCTAACTGTGCTAGTTCTTGGAACATACACAAACAAGATCCACTCCACTGTAAGCCGTCTGGAGGCATGAAGAGCTGTTCAGATGAAAAGCTGATGTGATTTTTGGCTGCGCTGTGGAACTACACAAAGTCTTTTTTTTTTTCAAAATGGAAGTCTGAAGTCAGTGCACAGCATCACTGGACTACACGTCACAATTTGGACTTTAGCAGCAGAACACCAAAATGTAAGTCCCTTTTCTGTTGTTTATAAATTCATAAAATATCAAACGACAGAGATCTATTTTAACCATTATATAAAACAAATAATGAGAACTTGGTGGCCAAGTGGTTAATGCACTTGGTTTCAGTTTGGAAGGTTCTGGGTTCAAATCCCACTCCTGCCACATTTCTCCATGTAATGTGGAGTTGCGTCAGGAAGGGCATCCGGCGTAAAACCTGTGCCAAATCAACATGCAGATCCACCTTGGATTTGCTGTGGCGACCCCGAGTGCAAACAAGGGAGCAGCCGAAGGGACTTACTATATAAAACAAATAATGAATGTTTTTACATTCTTTCAATGGAATGAATATTTAATTTCAACTTTTACCTCATGAAATATTCATACCATTGAACTCATAAACTCATAAACTTTCACTATTTGTATATAAAACTGGGCAGCACGGTGGCTTAGTTTTTAGCACTGTTGCCTCACAGCAAGAAGGTTCGGGGATCGATTCCCACCTGTGGCCTTTATGTGTGGTGTTTGCATGTTCTCCCTGTGTTTGCATGGGCTCCCTCTGGGTGCTCTGGCTTCATCCCACATCCAAAGACATGCAGGTTAGGTGAAGTGGAACCTTTACATTGGCCGTAGGTGTGAATGTGTTTGTTTGTTTATATGTGGCTCTGTGACAGACTGGCGTCCCTATCTCGCGTCCTATGACTGGGGTAGGCTCCAGAACCCCCCTGATCTTGGATAAACCATTGAAGATGAGTGAGTGAGTGTGCGTGTACTAATAACCACTTTGTGAGAAAATGCTGTTGTCATCAGGCCATAATGTCTGTCCCAACTATCGCATTCCTTCCTTATGACGTCATACAGATATGACGCTGACATACATAGTCAATATTACTTCGGTTTAAGTGTGCGTTCTGCGAGTGCCACTGGAGTTTCTCCATCTTCATCTGTTATTCCTGAGTGATATTTAAACTTTTCCTGACATTATTCATTGTGTTACACAAACTGTGTGTTTTAAGGCAAACCGGTGCGAAAAACACAAGTGCTAATAGCTAACCTGTGGGCTAACGCTCACCTGACAAAAAAACAAACCATCGTTATCCCCGTTCTTTTCTCACACTGATCACTAATCCAAACAAACTGCTCATCTACTAAAGAAGAGCGACAAAAAGCGCTCAAAACAAGAAAAACTAAACCGGTTCCGATGACCAAAGTGTACTTCTGGATACTTTTTCCTGAAGCCGTAACTTCAACTTTTACTTTGTCGGATGCTAAGTTAACTAAGTGGTGACCTGTTAAATCCAAAGAAAGAGCACAGAAAACGGAATAAACTGAAGATCCGTAACTTAGACGACTGATTGGTACTTTGAGAGACACTGGTTCAATAATTTAAAGTACTCAACGGCAGAGTGGCTTCGCCAACTGCTCACAACGAGGAAGGAATATGAAGCACCACTTAAAGACACCGCGGCTGCCGCCTACATCTCAGGAAACCACCAGCTCGAACTTCACAGGCACACATTTACTGTTAAAACGTTCAAACTCACCTTTCAGCGGTGCCGTGTTTGAAGCCATTTTTTCCTGCAGCTGCATTTTTTCCACTGGCACAGAAGGACGTCAGTTCCTGTTGCGGCGGTCGGACAGAGTTCTGGTGGTTAATGTTTCACTCCACAAATCAACGACGGCAGCGCCATCGTATGGACGAAAGGGTGTACTGCCCAAAGAAATGCCAAATACATGAAGAAGCCCGAGAAATGAAAAAAGCTCGTTTCAAGTTAAAATCGCACATGTTGAGCGACACAGAGAAGGAAGAAGTGTCTGCTCTTGCTACATTCACACAAAACTGTTTCTGCACGTTAGTGTGGACTTGTGCTCATGTTATTTGAATTTTAGGACAAAACCTCTGTTAAATACTTAGAAAGTAATGGTTTATTATCCGTTAATTTTGGAGGTGATCCCGATACCTACGACGGAGTTTTAGGGCCACATTGAAGTTCTTTTTTTTTTTTTTTTTTTTTTTTTGGACTTCGAGAATAAAGTCGTAATATTATAAAGTCGTAATATTACGAGAAAAACGTCGTAATATTACGATAATAAAGTCGTAATATTACGAGAAAAAGTAATATTACGAGAATAAAGTCGTAATTTTACGAGAAAAAAGTCGAAATATTATTATGACTTTATTCTCGTAATATTATCACTTTATTCTCGTAAAATTACGAACTTATTCTCGGAATATTACGACTTTATTCTCGTAAAATTACATCTTTATTCTCATAATATTACGACTATTTTCTCGTAATATTACGACTTTATTCTGGAAGTCTTAAAATTACAACTTTATTCTCGTAATATTGCGACTTTATTCTCGTAATAATACGACTTTATTCTCGAAGTCTAAAAAAATAAACAAACAACAACAAAAAAAAATTCTATGTGGCCCTAACACGCCGTTGTAAGATCCGGATTCTGGATCAAGATTCACTTTATGTAGGTTTTGAAGGATTATGTCAAACTCCTTCACGGATTCTCACCACATTTTCACCAAGGATACATATTAAGCCATGGAAGACTCCATTACATGTTGGAAGTAATCTGTATCTGGATTCTGGATCAAGTTTCACTTTATATAGGCTTTGAAGGATTACGTAAAAACTGTTCCGCGGAATCTCACCACATTTTCACCAAGGATACATATTAGGCCATGGAAGACTCCATTAATTTTTGGAGGTGATCCTGATCTGAATCCTGATTCTGGATCAAGATTTCACTTTATATATTCTTTGAAGGATTACGTCAAAACTACTTCCCGGATTTTGATGAAATTTTCAACACAGATACATATTAGGCCATGGAAGACTCCATTAAATTTTGGAGATGATCTGGATCCAGAAAACCTCTGTTAAATAATAATATATTAATGGTTTATTTCTGTGGTCTCTATTATTATTGCGTCCACCAAGGACGTAATAAAATGACCTGCTTTGATTTGTCTGTCTGTCTATATGTTAGCAGGATTACGTCAAAACGTCTGCACGGATAATGACAAAATTTTCACCACGGATATTAGGCCACGGAAGAACCCATTAAATTTTGGAGGTGATCTGGATCCGGATCTGGATTCTGGATCAAGTTTCACTTTATATAGGCTTTGAAGGATTACGTCAAAACTACTTCATGGAATCTCACCAAACTTTC
This sequence comes from Thalassophryne amazonica, assembly GCF_902500255.1. NCBI lineage: Eukaryota > Metazoa > Chordata > Actinopteri > Batrachoidiformes > Batrachoididae > Thalassophryne > Thalassophryne amazonica. The sequence goes on along the minus strand of NC_047110.1, from coordinate 19,964,870 downwards.
ACCACAGATAGTTATTAGGTCACAAAGACTCCATTAAATTTTGGAGATGATCTGGATCCATATCCAGATTCTGGATCCAGTTTCACTTTATATAGGCTTTGAAGGATTACGTCAAAACTACTTCACGGAATCTCACCAAATTTTCACCATGAATACACATTAGGCAGTGGTGGGCACAGATAACCAAAAAAACAACTTATCGGAAGTTACAGATAACTGATAAATTCCAGTATTTTCTCTGGTACACATGCAACTACTAACAAGCTGATTTTGAGTTTTAACACCACAACTGCTTCTGGTAGCATCAAAAGCGACAACAGACCCAAACAATGAGTCAGCACTTGTGTCTTTGAACATCTTGCCCCCTGCTGGAAGCTCCTGCTTACTACTTGGCTTCCAGCACAGAAGCAAGCTGAGAGGAGCCACGAAGCTCAAATCTCTACTCAGTCATAACGCTGCTGTCAGGCCGAGGTGTTGGAAAATAAAGCAATGCTGAGTTATGGTTTGGTGTATAAATAAAATGAATAGTGATAGAATTGACATGGGCTGCCTGCTTTGTTGTTTTCTGCTGCTGCTGCTTTTCTCCTCTGCTCTGGCACGCTGCAAGCTGATTGACACACCTGTTCCATATCTCATCAACATCTGTATATAAACCTGGGCTCTGCACTCCATCTTTGCCAGAAACTCAGCTAACCTTCCATGGTAATTGGCCCCTTCTTGTGCGTTCCTACGCAGTATATTTCTGGATTAATCTAAGATTCTTGTTTAGCTCTCAGCTATTTTTGACCTGCAGTCTGTCAGAGACTTTTTTCACTAGCGGTGTTTTGCCACAGTTTTTTCTCTTCAGCTTCAGTTCCTTCCAACACACAGAATTCAGCTAAGACAACTGTTGCATATTGACTGTGATTATTTTCAGGACAAAAAGCCAATTAAGCTCAGTACTCACTCATCTGTGTGTCTCCTCCAGACGGCGTCAGCAGCTTGCAGGCGGCCACCTGGCTCCGGATCCGTTCTCCAGGACTGAAGTTACCTGGGCTGTGGTACTCCTGGTTCCACCGCTGAGCGGGCCGGTGTCCACACGGCTAGACTGCATTACACTTTTGAACACTGTACCATCCTCTGTGGTAATAAATCTGTGTTTGACATCTCACTCTCTGCTCCCCGCTTCTGGGTTTGTTGTCCATTCACGCCGGAACCGTGACAAGAATAACTCCATTATCCATTTACCCATTCTGGGTAAAATGTTCCTCCGCTAACACTGATTGGTTGAGCTATTCATTATGTAAACCAACACGTTAATGTGTTGGTGTTTACAGATAAATGTGCTTTTGTAAAATATTAATTTTTTTTATTTGTAAAAACAGGCATTTAAAAAAAAAAAAAAAGAAGCCAAGTTGTAATTAGATAACCGTCTGATATAACCGGTGTAAAAAATAAATAGAACACTGCCATGATCCATCCATGCCGTGCCAGACGTTCAGTACTTCAGTTGGGTTTACACTGTGTGACTTTTGGCCTTTTTTCAATTGATTTTTCATTTGTGCGAGAATTTTTTGGATGGCAACAAGTTTCAGGTTAATCGCGCATCCTGCATTGTTTAGTATACATGGAGTAATGAGCTGCGTTTAACATCTCACGACCACCTCCTGATCGGCGATCATATGGTCAGACGAAAATCAAATCTGTTTGATATTCTGGGTGGCCATCGTGAGGGTATCCCGCTGGTGAAGAGCTACAAGCATCCAACCTCTCGCACTGTGTCTGTGCAAACATCGCAGACCTGTCTTGTAACTTTTTTTTTTTTAAATTTGATGTCTCCCATCGAGAGTTTTTGTAAAAAATAAATGTAAATTCGATTTGAAAAAAAAAGCTTCTGTTTACGTTTTGCTTATGGAAACACGAGTCTGACGTGTGGTTTTTGAACGTACAATGTGTGTGAGAACATAAATCGGGCGCTCTGAACTTTTACACCGTGCGGATCTGTGGTACAGTTTGAGCTGGAACCAAGTACAGTGATTGAAAATATCAGCCCTGTTGTGTGGGCCGCCTGAAGAGGAGGTACTGCTGGCCAACGCCAGAGGGCGCCCTGCCTGTTGTCGGGTTTCAGGCACCAGAGGGCGCAGTCACCACCCAGGAGCCAGGACTAACAGCTGTCAGAAATCATCTCATCACCATCCCATCCCATAAAAGACTGGAGGAGACACCACATCTCTGCCGAGATATCAGCTTACCTCTCAGGTAACCTCTCAGCCGTTTTTGACTGTGCCGTACGCACAAGTTCTCTCTTTTCTGAGTGTTGTAGGAGTTCCTGTCTACTACTGCCAGCTGGGAGCTGGGTTTGTGGTTAATGGAGGAGTGATGTCTTCACCCCTCACTCCAAACCGGCTAAGTAGTACTTTTCAGGCTCTTCATGAACTGTGTTTCCTGTGTAGGTGGTGGAGGTGTTTTCTCACCCTACTACAGTGAGAACTTATTTTGCTGACTGCTTACTGGGTGTCCACACACCCACCTTTAACCTGTTTTTGTTCCTGCCAGCAGTACCGGATCTGACAGCTGGAAGCAGAGGCCACCTGGGGACTCGGGACTTGGCAGCTTCAGTATACTGCAGGTCTTCGTTGGCGGCGGAACCTGGTGGGCCCCGGCTCTTCTCTGGATAGGCGTCTCCTACCCTCGGGCCTCCCCACACGTCACTCATTGTATCTTGTGATTGACTGTCTAAAAAACAGTATTTGACCTGTTGTGCACTTTTGCTGCAATAAATTGTATTTATTGGATTATCTGTTGACCGTTCATTTGCGCCCCCTGTTGTGGTTCTGTGCATTACACTTTCCCCAACAAGCCCAGCTTCAGGGCCAATACTGCACTATACTATATACAATACTACACTACTGGCCAGTAGATGGCAGTAGAGACCGTAAAAACTTGCCAAAACAAAATTCCAGATAATCCGTGTCTGCTACATTTAAAATGCGTGGAATTTAATAAACGCAAGTACAGTAACAATGTCTATAAACCCAGATAATATATTCACGAGAGTTTTAGGCACTAGAGTTTAATGCTGTTGTCCGTGGAGCCTGATCAGAGTGTCTGAAATGCATTTCTCATGTCGTGAACATACTGAGATTACCCTATCATACCCATAATGCACTGGGCACAGCATGTCTACACTTAAACCTTAAAAATTAGCGCATTACTTTAAAGCTAAAACATATATCTGATATTTTCACTTTAAAAACTTAATGTGACATTAATTTAAATAACTTGTCCTAAATTAGTTTGGTTAAAATTTGAACCATAAGTTAAAAATGTATGTCTCTGGATGATTTGGGTGATATTGCCCGCGTATCAGTATGGGTTTAAAAGAAATGAGTGTTTTTGGTGACCAATTCTCCTTTGACTGCAGAGGATAGAGCGGTTTCTTCTGGAAGCAGCTGTCCTCTGTTTGCAGAGGATAGAACTACACATCTGCTACAAAACATTTAACAGGTAGGTGCTCACCTGATTTTAAATTTTATAAATGTTTGTAGCTGTTCAGCTTTGTTTATCACGTTATCGGTCTAATTGTCAGACAAAGTTTATCGCAAGGTAATTAGTCCGATAATGTTTTTTAAAGTTATCTAAAAAGATAATCCGATAATGAAAACATTATCTTCGATGGTCGGAACTGTGCCCACCACTGACATTAGGCCATGGAAAACTCCATTAAATTTTGGAGGTGATCCAGATCTGGATTCTGGATCAAGATTCACTTTATGTACGCTTTGAAGGATTATGTCAAACTACTTCATGGATTCTCACCACATTTTCACCACTGATGCATATTAAGCCATGGCGTGTGTCGTGTGCAGATGAGTTTGTATCAGTCTCTGTCCGTGTGTGCATAAAGTCTGGAGTTGCCTTGACAACAGCAGGCTGTAAGGGAGGGTTGATAAGAGGGGAGCCGAATGCTTCACCAAGGCCATTCAAATCCTTTTGGAGGAAAAACAAGCATGGCGCTTTGACCTTCGGCAGCTGATAAGGCTGCCATGTTTTGCGTTAGGCATAGAAACACAGAAATTCCATTTGCGGCTCCTCTGACTATCAAAATCCAATTCGTGAATATTCTCTGGTCTCCAACATCTTCCTTTGCAAGGCAGATATTTGCTCCAAGGTGTTTTCCAACTTGCGTTTGAGTTAAAAAAGTTAATGCAGTCTGAGATTCTACCTCCTTGCTCACCTCATTAACCATGACAGACAAGTGTGGGGTTGTGGTTTTGGTAGCAGCCGTCTTGCCAGTTTTCTGGTAGGTCAGGGCAGCCCATAATCCAATCAACCCCAGCCCTCCTACAATAAAAACAAATAAGAATAAATCCTCAACATTTTCCACGGAGAATGGTGCCATGCACGCAATACGCCAATTCTCCCAGGCGTCAAGAACATAGCCTGCAGGATACGTTCCATCTGGGCATGCAGGGTCCCCCATACCTGATTTCCTTGTTGAAAAAATGGTGTCAACAGCATTGAGAGACCAGCTGATCAGTTCCATGGTTGGTCCAAATATGGCTTGAAAAATTCACAGTCTGGTGAAGTTGGGACTTTTGAAGGTTGGAGCAGAGATAGAAAAACACAGAGGAGAGGAGAATGGAGGAGATGCGACCACCCTCGCCGAAGTCCCAAGCAAAAGAGGGTTACATCAAAACAACTTCATGGATTCTCACCAAATTTTCACCACTGATACATATTAGGCCATGGAAGCCACCATTAAATTTTCGAGCCAATCCGGATCTGGATTCTGGATAAAGATTTCTCTTTATTAATTCTTTGATGGATTACGTCAAAACTGCATCACATATTTTGATGAAATTTTCAGCACAGATACATATTAGGCCATGGAAGACTCCATTAAATTTTGAAGGTGATCTGGATCCGGATCCGGATTCTGGATCAAGAGTTCCTTTTATATAGTCTTTGAAAGACTATGTCAAAACTACTTCATGGATTCTCACCAAATTTGCACCACAGATAGATATTAGGGCATGAAAGACTCCATTAAATTTTGGAGGTGATCCAGATCCAGATTGGCGGATGTCAGAAATCTCAAATTGCTCTTGTTATTATTATTATTATTATTATTATTATTATTATGATTATCAGTGTTCTCTGGTCACTTCTCCTCTGGTGCTTTTATTTTGATGTCCCTTCAATGTTCTCTCCATGTAGGGTTACTTCCTGCTTTTGGACTTCCGAATTCACATCTTTGTGCTTGTGTAAGTGTATGGTTGCCTTTATAGATACAGTTAGTGTTCCCCCATCACCAGATTGGAGTTGCCCTTTTGAGTTAATATCCCCACTGCTTTGCCTCCCTATTACAGACCTTTGCTGCCATTTCGGGTTTTGCGTGCTGTCTCTGAGTTGTTCATCTGGTATGTTAAAATCTCTGTGCACTGGCCTGCTGCTTGTTTTTGGGATGACCCCTCTGCTGCTCCTTTATAAGGACTATCACATCCAAGCATGCTGCCTGCTGTACAAGCTGCCATTTATTCTTGTGGGACAACAAACCTGCTTTTACCTACCTTCATGGTGGTTCTCTGTGCTGGGGTCCTCTGTATAGCCTTACTCATTCACTCTGTATCTTGCTCAACCACTTCTCTTACTGTTTTTTTTTTCATCACAGTCATTTATGTAAAAACCTTTTTGCATGATTTTTTTTGGAAGTATGACCATGTAATCTGAGCGTTAGAATGTAACTACTGTGAAATGATGAGAAATTAAACCCCTGTTCTCATTTTCATTGTTTGAATCCTTGTCCATATTCGGAAAACCTTACAGAGTCCAAGAAGGCAACTTTCTTTCTTTGACATACTTTGGTAATCCCTTAAATTCTTGCTGTGAGGCAACAATGCTAACCACTAATCCACCATGCTGCCATCACTAAATAATGTAACCTGTTGCAAATAGTCAATAGGGCAGCAAGACATGTGAGGAATAAAAAAATGAAAATTCAGTGCAAAAGACTTGAGAAGACTTTAAACTTACGCCACCAGGAACTCATTATCTTCCAGTGCCACCGTATTCCAGAACTGCAACTTACCAGAAGTCTTCAGAAGTACTTACAGTAGAGCTCAGAGACAGTCTTGTGGTCTACTCTGAGTCTGGCTCTTGCTTGCCTCTACTGGTGGTTGGCTCTCACTGCGGTATTGTATCACTTCCTGTTCCGGAGCACAGCAGTGTTTTGCTGTATCTGTGAGCTGTTTAATCTGCGCAGTTAGATTGATCTAGTTATCTAGATTACGATTTGTTTCCCAGTGTAATCTTTACGTGCCTTAACTAAAGCACTCCTTCTGCTGAATCACCTCTAAATTATTTACACATTGTTCACTTTGCGTGTTTTTAGGAATCCGCTAGCTTAGCGTAGCTACTAGCTCTTAGCCGATTTAGCATGGCGGCTTCTCCTGTCTCTCCCGCACTTTTCTGCTCTGGGTGTGAAATGTTTAGTTATTCCTCGGCCTCCTTTAGCAGTAACGGTACTTGTAATAAGTGTAGCTTATTCGTAGCTTTGGAGGCCAGGCTGGGCGAATTGGAGACTCGGCTCCGCACTGTGGAAAATTCTACAGCTAGCCAGGCCCCTGTAGTCGGTGCGGACCAAGGTAGCTTAGCCGCCGTTAGTTACCCCCTGGCAGATCCCGAGCAGCCGGGAAAGCAGGCCGACTGGGTGACTGTGAGGAGGAAGCGTAGCCCTAAACAGAAGCCCCGTGTACACCGCCAACCCGTTCACATTTCTAATCGTTTTTCCCCACTCGACGACACACCCGCCGAGGATCAAACTCTGGTTATTGGCGACTCTGTTTTGAGAAATGTGAAGTTAGCGACACCAGCAACCATAGTCAATTGTCTTCCGGGGGCCAGAGCAGGCGACATTGAAGGAAATTTGAAACTGCTGGCTAAGGCTAAGCGTAAATTTGGTAAGATTGTAATTCACATCGGCAGTAATGACACCCGGTTACTCCAATCGGAGGTCACTAAAATTAACATTAAATCGGTGTGTAACTTTGCAAAAACAATGTCGGACTCTGTAGTTTTCTCTGGGCCCCTCCCCAATCAGACCGGGAGTGACATGTTTAGCCGCATGTTCTCCTTGAATTGCTGGCTGTCTGAGTGGTGTCCAAAAAATGAGGTGGGCTTCATAGATAATTGGCAAAGCTTCTGGGGAAAACCTGGTCTTGTTAGGAGAGACGGCATCCATCCCACTTTGGATGGAGCAGCTCTCATTTCTAGAAATCTGGCCAATTTTCTTAAATCCTCCAAACCGTGACTATCCAGGGTTGGGACCAGGAAGCAGAGTTGTAGTCTTACACACCTCTCTGCAGCTTCTCTCCCCCTGCCATCCCCTCATTACCCCATCCCCGTAGAGACGGTGCCTGCTCCCAGACTACCAATAACCAGCAAAAATCTATTTAAGCATAAAAATTCAAAAAGAAAAAATAATATAGCACCTTCAACTGCACCACAGACTAAAACAGTTAAATGTGGTCTATTAAACATTAGGTCTCTCTCTTCTAAGTCCCTGTTGGTAAATGATATAATAATTGATCAACATATTGATTTATTCTGCCTTACAGAACCTGGTTACAGCAGGATGAATATGTTAGTTTAAATGAGTCAACACCCCCGAGTCACACTAACTGTCAGAATGCTCGTAGCACGGGCCGGGGCGGAGGATTAGCAGCAATCTTCCATTCCAGCTTATTAATTAATCAAAAACCCAGACAGAGCTTTAATTCATTTGAAAGCTTGACTCTTAGTCTTGTCCATCCAAATTGGAAGTCCCAAAAACCAGTTTTATTTGTTATTATCTATCGTCCACCTGGTCATTACTGTGAGTTTCTCTGTGAATTTTCAGACCTTTTGTCTGACTTAGTGCTTAGCTCAGATAAGATAATTATAGTGGGCGATTTTAACATCCACACAGATGCTGAGAATGACAGCCTCAACACTGCATTTAATCTATTATTAGACTCTATTGGCTTTGCTCAAAAAGTAAATGAGTCCACCCACCACTTTAATCATATCTTAGATCTTGTTCTGACTTATGGTATGGAAATAGAAGACTTAACAGTATTCCCTGAAAACTCCCTTCTGTCTGATCATTTCTTAATAACATTTACATTTACTCTGACGGACTACCCAGCAGTGGGGAATAAGTTTCATTACACTAGAAGTCTTTCAGAAAGCGCTGTAACTAGGTTTAAGGATATGATTCCTTCTTTATGTTCTCTAATGCCATATACCAACACAGTGCAGAGTAGCTACCTAAACTCTGTAAGTGAGATAGAGTATCTCGTCAATAGTTTTACATCCTCATTGAAGACAACTTTGGATGCTGTAGCTCCTCTGAAAAAGAGAGCTTTAAATCAGAAGTGCCTGACTCCGTGGTATAACTCACAAACTCGTAGCTTAAAGCAGATAACCCGTAAGTTGGAGAGGAAATGGCGTCTCACTAATTTAGAAGATCTTCACTTAGCCTGGAAAAAGAGTCTGTTGCTCTATAAAAAAGCCCTCCGTAAAGCTAGGACATCTTTCTACTCATCACTAATTGAAGAAAATAAGAACCCCAGGTTTCTTTTCAGCACTGTAGCCAGGCTCTAAGAGTCAGAGCTCTATTGAGCTGAGTATTCCATTAACTTTAACTAGTAATGACTTCATGACTTTCTTTGCTAACAAAATTTTAACTATTAGAGAAAAAAATACTCATAACCATCCCAAAGACGTATCGTTATCTTTGGTTGCTTTCAGTGATGCCGGTATTTGGTTAGACTCTTTCTCTCCGATTGTTCTGTCTGAGTTATTTTCATTAGTTACTTCATCCAAACCATCAACATGTTTATTAGACCCCATTCCTACCAGGCTGCTCAAGGAAGCCCTACCATTATTTAATGCTTCGATCTTAAATATGATCAATCTATCTTTGTTAGTTGGCTATGTACCACAGGCTTTTAAGGTGGCAGTAATTAAACCATTACTTAAAAAGCCATCACTTGACCCAGCTATCTTAGCTAATTATAGGCCAATCTCCAACCTTCCTTTTCTCTCAAAAATTCTTGAAAGGGTAGTTGTAAAACAGCTAACTGATCATCTGCAGAGGAATGGTCTATTTGAAGAGTTTCAGTCAGGTTTTAGAATTCATCATAGTACAGAAACAGCATTAGTGAAGGTTACAAATGATCTTCTTATGGCCTCGGATAGTGGTCTCATCTCTGTGCTTGTTCTGTTGGACCTCAGTGCTGCTTTTGATACTGTTGACCATAAAATTTTATTACAGAGATTAGAGCATGCCATAGGTATTAAAGGCACTGCGCTGCGGTGGTTTGAATCATATTTGTCTAATAGATTACAATTTGTTCATGTAAATGGGGAATCTTCTTCACAGACTAAAGTTAATTATGGAGTTCCACAAGGTTCTGTGCTAGGACCAATTTTATTCACTTTATACATGCTTCCCTTAGGCAGTATTATTAGACGGTATTGCTTAAATTTTCATTGTTACGAGGATGATACCCAGCTTTATCTATCCATGAAGCCAGAGGACACACACCAATTAGCTAAACTGCAGGATTGTCTTACAGACATAAAGACATGGATGACCTCTAATTTCCTGCTTTTAACTCAGATAAAACTGAAGTTATTGTACTTGGCCCCACAAATCTTAGAAACATGTGTCTAACCAGATCCTTACTCTGGATGGCATTACCCTGACCTCTAGTAATACTGTGAGAAATCTTGGAGTCATTTTTGATCAGGATATGTCATTCAAAGCGCATATTAAACAAATATGTAGGACTGCTTTTTTGCATTTACGCAATATCTCTAAAATCAGAAAGGTCTGTTCTCAGAGTGATGCTGAAAAACTAATTCATGCATTTATTTCCTCTAGGCTGGACTATTGTAATTCATTATTATCGGTTGTCCTAAAAGTTCCCTAAAAAGCCTTCAGTTAATTCAAAATGCTGCAGCTAGAGTACTGACGGGGGACTAGAAGGAGAGAGCATATCTCACCCATATTGGCCTCTCTTCATTGGCTTCCTGTTAATTCTAGAATAGAATTTAAAATTCTTCTTCTTACTTATAAGGTTTTGAATAATCAGGTCCCATCTTATCTTAGGGACCTCGTAGTACCATATCACCCAATAGAGCGCTTCGCTCTCAGACTGCAGGCTTACTTGTAGTTCCTAGGGGTTTGTAAGAGTAGAATGGGAGGCAGAGCCTTCAGCTTTCAGGCTCCTCTCCTGTGGAACCAGCTCCCAATTCAGATCAGGAGACAGACACCCTCTCTACTTTTAAGATTAGGCTTAAACCTTTCCTTTTTGCTAAAGCTTATAGTTAGGGCTGGATCAGGTGACCCTGAACCATCCCTTAGTTATGCTGCTATAGACGTAGACTGCTGGGGGGTTCCCATGATGCATTGTTTCTTTCTCTTTTTGCTCTGTATGCACCACTCTGCATTTAATCATTAGTGATCGATCTCTGCTCCCCTCCACAGCATGTCTTTTTCCTGGTTCTCTCCTCAGCCCCAACCAGTCCCAGCAGAAGACTGCCCCTCCCTGAGCTGGTTCTGCTGGAGGTTTCTTCCTGTTAAAAGGGAGTTTTCCTTCCCACTGTAGCCAAGTGCTTGCTCACAGGGGTCGTTTGACCGTGGGGTTTTACATAATTATTGTATGGCCTTGCCTTACAATATAAAGCGCCTTGGGGCAACTGTTTGTTGTGATTTGGCGCTATATAAAAAAAATTGATTGATTGATTGATTGATTGACAGTTTAAACTCAGCACTCAAAACTACAACCCTTGGCATTTACCCTCTTTTAAGAGTTTGATAATCCTCTCCTTTGTTCAATTGACATCTCTCGTGTTGGAGCCATGATTCATGTCAGTCCACTTGGTGCAACAGCTCTCCAAGGTGTGATCACTCCTTTTTAGATCCAGAGTAATGAGCAGATCTGATTTGATGCAGGTGTTAGTTTTGTGGATGAAAATTTACAGGGTGATTCCATAAGTTATTCCTTAGAATTGAGTGAGTCCATATTTTTTTCCCTCTGTTTGGTCTAAAAAAGTAACCGTTACTGACTGCCACATTTTTTTTCTTGATTTCTTATAGTGTTTCTTAAAGCCAGAAAGTTGCCATTTGAAATTACTTTAGTTTTGTGTCATGTCTGTGATCTGCTTTTTTTCTACAAAATTAAACAACTGAATGAACATCCTCCGAGGCCGGTGATTCCATAATTATTACCAGGGTTGTATACTCGACATGATTGCTCTACCTATATTAAAACCATGCCCTCCCAAACACAGTCACCTTGGTTGAATGATTACTTGTGTGACATCAAGCATAAGGCTAGAGGTCTAGAACGAAAACGGCATAGTTCAAAATTAGAAGTATTCCACCTTGCGTGGCGTGATGCTATCTTAGACATAAGCATGCATACTGGCTACAAAGCGACCCATTACTCTGATTTGATCAACAAAAACAAGCATAACTCAAAGTCTTGTTCGACACGGTGGTAACACTTATTCATGGACAACCACCTGTAAGTCACTCTCCTTTTATAGCACAAGATTCTTGGATTACTTGAGAAAATAGATGACATTAAGTTAAACATATCCCAGCATGCCTTAACCCAGCCATTACACCCTGCTATTGAGAAAAGAAAAAAGAAAAGAAAAAGAAAGGTATTACCTAGATTTACAGAATTTGATAGTATCTCACTAGGTGTGCTGACAAAACTTGTCATTTCTAGGGGAAGCAGGGGCACAGTGGATCAGAAATGTTGTTTTGCGGCAGCATAAGCCAGCCTAGTCTCACGTTTTTGTTTTTTTTTTCATGCTCCCATGATGAAATTTGTCAAATTTTTGTGATGGGTTTTTTTTTTAAACTCACTATTCCTAACCTTACTCCTACCCCCCGAACCCTAACCTTAACCATAACCTAATCTTACTCTTTCCCCCTACCCTAACCATAACCACCGACCTCCCGCTTCACTTTTAATTTTGTGCAGCCACTCACGGAATGAATTAGAATGAATTTGTGCTGCCGTGACAAAAATTAGGCGCTTTTCGTCACAATATCACGAACCAATAGATTAATGTGTATTTCATGCTACTGAATCACAACCTGCTGTGAGACCAGGTTGCATAAACACATTATGCATAGGTTTAGCTCCTTCTATTGTGGATTTAATACAGTAAAGTTATTGTTTGTAACGCTGTGTTATTTATGTCTTCCCAAGTGTAATTTACAGGTGTTTAAAATCGGATTTTAAAATTTTTGATTCACTGTGCCCCACACCACTGATTCACAGGCACAGTGAATCAACTTAAAATATAATGAAAAAAACACATGATTATAAAGAGTTCTTCAAAATTATTAAATATATGCTGATACATATACAAACTATAATCCAGCAAACCAGTTATGACAGACACTGTGCATGTGACACACGAGTCATGTTATCAAACAGCTGATAGTCTGGAGAAGACATAACACATGCTCATTAGTTGGACGAGGTAGTCTTCTAACTAAGAACAGTTTTTTGGGCCACCTTTCCTCTGTTGTGAGAAATAAATACAAAGACACTGACATCCACAAAATTTACTTTTGATAGGAAAAAAACTGACTTAACTTGCCATTTAGTTTTACCCTTAATGTATCAAAAAACAAAACACTAATTTATAAGGGGGATGTCTTTATGCATAAAATATGGCATAACTGCTGCAAATATACGAGGTCTATTAGAAAAGTATCCTACCTTTTTATTAAAAAAAAAACTATATGGATTTGATTCATATGTTTTTACGTCAACCAAGCTTGAACCTTCGTGCGCATGCGTAGGTTTTTCCACGCCTGTCGGTGACGTCATTCGCCTGTGAGCACGCCTTGTGGGAGGAGTGGTCCAGCCCCCTTGTCGGATTTTCATTGTCTGAGAAGTGCTGAGAGATTGGCGCTGTGCTTCATCAAAATTTTTTCCAAACTGTAGGCACATCCGAGTGGATACCATTCAACAAATTAAGCTGGTTTTCGATGAAAATTTTAACGGCTGATGAGAGATTTTGGATTGTTTCTATCACTGTAAGGACTTCCCACGGAGCGGGACTTCGCGCAGCGCTCCGAGGCGACGTCGTCATCCTGTTTCAAGTTGAAAACCTCCAAATTTAAGCCTCTGTTGACCCAGGACGTCGTGAGAGAACAGATAACTTTCAGAAGAGGTTGGGATCAGCAGTTTATCCGGACATTCCGCCGTCTTTCTTGCCCACAAAAAAGAAACCTGCACCCATCGGGGAGGTGGAGTTCCGGATCAGCCTGGCAGCTAATGAGTCCCGGATGTAGGTCTCCATTGATTGTCGCTCAGGACGTGAGAGGTTGTACAGCCTGCTGGACGGGTACTCAACGCCCGGGATCAAATCAATGGCGCAATCATATGGTCGGTGCGGGGGAAGAGTGAGTGTCAGATCTTTGCTGAAGACGTCAGCAAGATCATGGTACTCCTCTGGCACCACCGTCAGATTGGGGGGAATCTTGACCTCCTCACTAGCCGTCACACCAGGTGGAACCGAGGATCCGAGACATTCCCGGTGGCAGGTTTCGCTCCACTGAGCTACAACCCCAGACGGTCAATCAATCCGGGGATTGTGCCTTATCATCCAAGGATAACCCAAAATCACATGGGAGGTTGAAGGTGTTACGTAAAACACAATCTCCTCCCTGTGATTGCCAGACACCACCAATGTCACTGGTTGTGTCTGGTGTGTGATTAGTGGAAGAAGGGTGCCATCTAGTGCCCGTACCTTCAAAGGTGAAGGTAGAGCCACTAGAGGGAGCCCGACCTCCCTTGCCCATCTGCTGTCCAGCAGATTCCCTTCCGACCCCGTGTCTACCAGTGCTGGGGCGTGAAGGGTCAGATCTCCACTCAGGATCGTAACTGGGATGCGTGCTGATTTACTGGGTTTCCCCGCGTGCGTGTTATGGCCCACCCTTAGCTCAGTTTCTAAGGCCGGGCGTTTTCGTTTAACCGCTTGGGGCAGTTCCTCTGTAGATGCTCACTCGAGCCACAGAAAAAACACTCCCCGCGGGCCAGCCTCCATTGTCTGTTATTTGCTTTATCTTTGGCCCTGCTCGTGTCCATAGCTTCGTCAGCAGGGGGAGCTGTTGCCACACGGGAGTCACGGGCTGTGGAGCGTGGGGAAGGCGGCACCCTTTTCGGACCCCTGCTCCCAACGGTGTTCCTCTAATTGGTTATATAATCATATAACCAGATCAACAAGCCCATCGAAATCCCGCGGTTCGTTCTTAGCCATTAGATGTTCCTTCAGGACCGGAGACCATCCATTTACGAAGGTGGCGCGGAGTGCAATGTTGTTCCAGCCGGACCTCGCTGCCGCGATGCGGAAGTCAACTGCGTACTCCGCTGCACTCCAACGCCCCTGTCTGATTGACAGCAGCAAGTTTGATGCAGATTCGCCTCTATGGAGGTGATCACAAACCTGTTTGAACTCCCCACAACCCAGTGTAGGTTGTTAGGAGCCGTGAATTCTGCTCCCAGAGCGCCGTTAGCCCAGGCGCGTGCCTCTCCTCGAAGCAAATTTATTACGTAAGGCCACCCGGCTGGTGTCTGACTCGTACATGACAGGACGCTGTGAAAAAGACGAGCGAGCACTGCATTAAGAAGTCCACACATGTCTCGACACAGCCTCCGTACTGCTCGGAGGGCTTATGTAAGCTTCAGGGGGTGGTGGGGGGGGGGGGGTTGTTGAAGGACCAGCGTTATGTCTGTTTCAGGCCTCCGTCAGCAGTAGAGGTGCTGCAGCAGCGCACTGAGCATGCGCTTCCACCTGGCGTGAGAGCCTCCATCCTCCGATTGAGCATAACATTTTGCTCGGTGACTAAGTCTAACCGAGCAGTGAAAGCGTTAGGATTTGCTGGCAGCTCACCTAACACCCTCCTGCTGACGCCTGTTCACCTCGCCTCTTCCATTGCTTTCAAGCGATGGTTAACGCCCCTCGGGATCCATGACGCTGGCCGAGAAATCCTGTTGGAAAGTGTAGTGACACGGACCCACAACAGGGGTGTTAATGAACGGACAATGGATAAGCCAAAAGTAACAATTTAATGTTGTGAATTGCACAACGGAATACAGACCAATAACATAGAGGGAGTACAGTCATCTATACAGGTGACGTGTGGGCAGGCTCGATGATAGAAGACGTCTGTCCAGAGAAGTCCCACATGGCTTCCACCTGCCAGCGGATCTGAAGAACACCGGAGCCGCCAAGTCCCTAGTCCCAGGTGGCCACCGTATCCAGCTGTCAGACCAGTTACTGCTTGCGGAACAGAAACAGTTAATGGGTGGGTGTGTGAAGACACACCCAGTAATCTTTCCTTGATCGTTCCTCCGGGATGGAGAACCTCCACCTCCAAAAACAGATTCACCCCGTGCACTCCTGTCAGTCCCTTCCCTGGAAGGAGTGAGAGGCGAAGACGTCGCGCTCACACTATCCGCCAATCCAGCTTCAGACTTGTGCCACAGGAAAAACGGCTGCACACAGAACAATGTTCAGTCACAGAAAATCACCGCAGAGAAGGTTACCTTGAGTGGGTAGCTGATTTCTTTCTCGGCGAGGAGGTGGAGTTGCAGTCCGGCCTTTATGTGATGAGTTTGGATGAGTGACAGCTGGTGCTGATAAGTGACAGCTGTCACTCCCAGTGGCTCCGACGCCCTCTTGTGCTTGAAGCCCGCACTCCAAGCAGGGCGCCATCTGGTGGTGGTGGGCCAGCAGTACCTCCTCTTCAGTGGCCCACACAACAGGAAGTTTCTAGACATCCAACTTCTCACTGCTGCAAGGCAATCTTCTAAGGATTTTATATGAATGAGATTACCAGCAGTTATCAGCATGTATAACTGATTATTCATCAGTATAGCAGTGAAAGGTAATTCCAAAATGCCGCAATATGTGCCCAAGGGGTGCTATATAAAGGGAGAAAAGCAAGGGCCTAAGACAGACCCCTGTGGAACCCCAAATTTCATGTCACTAAGGTTAGAGGTAGTGTTACTGTACAAAACACAGTGAGAACGACTGGTCAAGTATGACGTCAGCCATGCGAGGGCACTCCCAGTAATCCCAAAATGATTTTCCAGGCTATCAAGTAGAATATGATCTTACAACTGTATCAAATGCAGCACTGAGATCTAACAGTAACAGAACCGTAGTGGTGTCTGAATCCATTGTAAGCAGAAGATCATTCACCACTTTAGTGAGAGCCATCTCTGTGGAATGATATTTTCTAAAAGCAGACTGCAGTGGCTCAAAGAGATTATTCTCAGTAAGTTAGTCTACTAGAGCAAAATGATAGAGTTGATATCAGCCGATAGTTTTTCAATACACTAGGTCAAGTTTAGGTTTCTTAAGTATGGTTTAATCACTGCAGATTTGAAACATTTAGGAACAGATCCAAGTTAAAGAAAGATTATAATTTCCAGCACAATTGGCCCGAGTGGGCCACAGGTCCTAAACAGTTTTTTTGGTATAGGATCAAATAAACAGGTGTGCTTTTTGTTGACGTTACGAGTTCATCAGCATGCCTAGTGAGATACTATCCAATTCTGTAAATCTAGGTAATACTTCAGTAGTGGCGCCCACCTCAATAGCAGGGTGTAGTGGCTGGGTTAAGGCATGCTGGGATATGTTTAACCTAATGTCTTCTATTTTCCTCTCAAAGTAAATCCAGGAAATCTTGTGCTTGTAAAAGGACAGCAAACTACAGGTGGTTGTCCATGAAATAAGTGTTGCACACCGTGTCGAACAGAACTTTGAGTTATACTTGTTTATGATTCATGCATTTGTCTCTTCTACATTGGACTACTGCAGGGTGGCCAAGTTCGGTCCCTCGAGAGCCACCTTCTCTCTTCATTGGCTTCCTGTTAATTCTAGAATAGAATTTAAAATTCTTCTTCTTACTTATAAGGTTTTGAATAATCAGGTCCATCTTATCTTAGGGACCTCGTAGTACCATATCACCCCAATAGAGCGCTTCGCTCTCAGACTGCAGGCTTACTTGTAGTTCCTAGGGTTTGTAAGAGTAGAATGGGAGGCAGAGCCTTCAGCTTTCCAGGGCTCCTCTCCTGTGGAACCAGCTCCCAATTCAGATCAGGGAGACAGACACCCTCTCTACTTTTAAGATTAGGCTTAAAACTTTCCTTTTTGCTAAAGCTTATAGTTAGGGCTGGATCAGGTGACCCTGAACCATCCCTTAGTTATGCTGCTATAGACGTAGACTGCTGGGGGGTTCCCATGATGCACTGTTTCTTTCTCTTTTTGCTCTGTATGCACCACTCTGCATTTAATCATTAGTGATCGATCTCTGCTCCCCTCCACAGCATGTCTTTTTCCTGGTTCTCTCCCTCAGCCCCAACCAGTCCCAGCAGAAGACTGCCCCTCCCTGAGCCTGGTTCTGCTGGAGGTTTCTTCCTGTTAAAAGGGAGTTTTCCTTCCTACTGTAGCCAAGTGCTTGCTCACAGGGGGTCGTTTTGACCGTTGGGGTTTTACATAATTATTGTATGGCCTTGCCTTACAATATAAAGCGCCTTGGGGCAACTGTTTGTTGTGATTTGGCGCTATATAAAAAAATTGATTGATTGATTGATTGATAAAACAGTCAGATTCTGCAGAGTCTTTCAATTCTCAGCACTCAAGGACATTCACATTTGTCCTGAAGTCACTCTGTTGATATCTTGGCTGTGTCCTTCAGGTCATTGTCCTGCTGAAAGATGAACCATCACCCCAGTCTGAGATCAAGAGTGCTCTGGAGCAGGTACATTGCTGCATTCATCTTTTCCTCAATCCTGACTCGTCTCCCAGTTCCTGCTGCTGAAAAACATCCCCACAGCATGACGCTGCCACCACCATGCTTCACTGTAGAGATGGTGCCTGGTTTCATCCAAACATGATGCCAGGCATTCACACCAAAGAATTCAATCTTTGTCTCTTGCTTCTCATGGTCTGAGAGTCCTTCAGGTGCCTTTTGGCAAATTCCAGGCACACTGCAAGTGCCTTTTACTAAGAGAAGTGGCTCCCATCTGGCAACTCTACCATACAGGCCTGATTGGTGGACTACTTCAGAGATAGTTGTCCTTCTGGAAGGTTCTCCTCTCTCCACAGAAGAATGCTGGAGCTCTGGCAGAGTGACCATTGAGTTCTTGGTCACCTCCCTGACTAAGGCCCGTCTCCCCTATTGCTCAGTTTAGACAGGTGGCCCACTCTAGGAAGAGTCCTGGTGGATCTGAACCTTCTTCCATTTGTGGATGATGGAAGCCACTGTGCTCACTGGGAACTTCAAAGCAGCAGAAATGTTTCTGTACCCTTCCCAGATTTGAGCCTTGAGACAATCCTGTCTCAAAAGTCTACAGATAATTCCTTTGAGTTCATGCTTGGTTTGTACTCTGACATGCACTGTCAACTGTGGGACCTTATATGTAGACAGGTGTGTGCCTTTCCAAATCATGTCCAATCAACATCCCAAGAATGATCTGTTGAAACAGGAGGTACCTGAGCTCAACTTTGACTGTGAATACTTATGTAGCCTGTTCACCTCGCTCTTCCATTGGCTGTTCAAGCGATGGTTAACGCCCCTCGGGATCCATGACGCTGGCCGAGAAATCCTGTTGGGAAAGTGTAGTGACACGGACCCACAACAGGGGGTGTTAATGAACGGACAATGGATAAGCCAAAAAGTAACAATTTAATGTTGTGAATTGCACAACGAAATACAGACAGTAACAATAGAGGAGTACAGTCAATCATATACAAGGTGACGTGTGGGCAGGCTTGAGGATAGAAGACGTCTGTCCAGAGAAGAGCCGGATCCCACACGACTTCCACCGCCAGCGGATCTGAAGAACACCGGAGCCGCCAAGTCCCGAGTCCCAGGTGGCCACCGTATCCAGCTGTCAGACCAGGTACTGCTGGCAGGAACAGAAACAGTTAATGGTGGGTGTGTGAAGACACACCCAGTAATCTTTCCTTGATCAGTTCCTCTGGGATGGAGAACCTCCACCTCCAGAAACAGATTCACCCGTGCAGCTCCTGTCAGTCCCTTCCCTGGAAGGAGTGAGAGGCGAAGACGTCGCGCTCACACTATCCGCCAATCCAGCTTCAGACTGTAGCCACAGGAAAACGGCTGCACACAGAACAATGTTTAGTCACAGAAAATCACCGCAGAGAAGGTTACCTTGAGTGGTAGCTGATTTCTCGGCGAGGAGGTGGAGTTGCAGTCCGGCCTTTATGGTGATGAGTTGGATGAGTGACAGCTGGTGCTGATAAGTGACAGCTGTCACTCCCAGCGGCTCTGACGCCCTCTTGTGCTTGAAGCCCGCACTCCAAGCAGGGCGCCATCTGGTGGTGGTGGGCCAGCAGTACCTCCTCTTCAGCGGCCCACACAACAGGAAGTTTCTAGACATCCAACTTCTCACTGCTGCAAGGCAATCTTCTAAGGATTTTATATGAATGAGATTACCAGCAGTTATCAGCATGTATAACTGAGTATCATCAGTATAGCAGTGAAAGGTAATTCCAAAATGCCGCAATATGTGCCCAAGGGGTGCTATATAAAGGGAGAAAAGCAAGGGCCTAAGACAGACCCCTGTGGAACCCCAAATTTCATGTCACTAAGGTTAGAGGTAGTGTTACTGTACAAAACAGTGAGAACGACTGGTCAAGTATGACGTCAGCCATGCGAGGGCACTCCCAGTAATCCCAAAATGATTTTCCAGGCTATCAAGTAGAATATGATCTTACACTGTATCAAATGCAGCACTGAGATCTAACAGTAACAGAACCGTAGTGGTGTCTGAATCCATTGTAAACAGAAGATCATTCACCACTTTAGTGAGAGCCATCTCTGTGGAATGATACTTTCTAAAAGCAGACTGCAGTGGCTCAAAGAGATTATTCTCAGTAAGTTAGTCTACTAGAGCAAAATGATAGAGTTGATATCAGCCGATAGTTTTTCAATACACTAGGGTCAAGTTTAGGTTTCTTAAGTAATGGTTTAATCACTGCAGATTTGAAACATTTAGGAACAGATCCAGAAGTTAAAGAAAGATTAATAATTTCCAGCACAATTGGCCCGAGTGGGCCACAGGTCCTTAAACAGTTTTTTTGGTATAGGATCAAATAAACAGGTTGTGCTTTTTGTTGACGTTACGAGTTTTGTCAGCATGCCTAGTGAGATACTATCCAATTCTGTAAATCTAGGTAATACCTCAGTAGTGGCGCCCACCTCAATAGCAGGGTGTAGTGGCTGGGTTAAGGCATGCTGGGATATGTTTAACCCTAATGTCTTCTATTTCCCTCTCAAAGTAATCCAGGAAAATCTTGTGCTGTAAAAGGACAGCAAACTACAGGTGGTTGCCCATGAATGTTGCCACCCGTGTCGAACAAGAACTTTGAGTTATGCTTGTTTATGATTCATGCATTTGTCTCTTCTACATTGGACTACTGCAGGGGTGGCCAAGTTCGGTCCTCGAGAGCCACCTTCCTGACACTCTTAGTTGTCTCCCTGCTCCAACACACCTGAATCCAATGAAAGGCCTTTCGTAGCCTGATCGGTGGACTACTTCAGAGATGGTTGTCCTTCTGGAAGGTTCTCCTCTCTCCACAGAAGAATGCTGGAGCTCTGGCAGAGTGACCATTGAGTTCTTGGTCACCTCCCTGACTAAGGCCCGTCTCCCCTATTGCTCAGTTTAGACGGGTGGCCCACTCTAGGAAGAGTCCTGGTGGATCTGAACCTTCTTCCATTTGTGGATGATGGAGGCCACTGTGCTCACTGGGAACTTCAAAGCAGCAGAAATGTTTCTGTACCCTTCCCAGATTTGTGCCTCGAGACAATCCTGTCTCAAAAGTCTACAGATAATTCCTTTGAGTTCATGCTTGGTTTGTACTCTGACACGCACTGTCAACTGTGGGACCTTATATGTAGACAGGTGTGTGCCTTTCCAAATCATGTCCAATCAACATCCCAAGAATGATCTGTTGAAACAGGAGGTACCTGAGCTCAACTTTGACTGTGAATACTTATGTAGCCTACATGTAATTTCTTAGTTTTTCATTTTTAAAAATTTGAAAAAAATCTCAAAAAACCTTATTTCACATTTTCATTATGGGGTCTTGTGTGTCAAATTAAAAAAATAATAATCTCATCCATTTTGGAATAAGGCTGTAACATAACAAAATGTGGAAAAAGTGGAGCACTGTGAGTACTTTCCAGATACACTGAATATAATCCCCAGAGAAAGCCAAAGCAATTTTTTTTTTTTTTTTTGCTAAATATTCAGGTTTGAGGTTTAGTATCATTTTGGATTGACTAAGAGCTCTGTATGTGTTCAACAGTAAAATTCATCCTCAGGAATACAGTTTGCCTAATAATTGTGCATGCAGTGTTTCACTGGGCACCATGTTGACTAACAAGTTGTAGGAGATGGGCACTTTCTGCATTTTATACGGGAATGTCCTAAGGTCTGATGAGTTTGGCATGAAGTAATGCGTATTTTAGAGAAATGGGCGGAACAAAACTTCTCTTTTTCCCCCACACTTATTCGAAGAGACAACGCAAGTATGCCTATGTAATAAGATGTGTAGGTTTAGTTTTGATAACTGGGATAATCTCAGAGAGAATAATACTGAAACACTGGAACTCATTCACACACCTGCCACTTCAAGAGTGGAAAGGTCCAATGAGTGAAACAGTATTATTGTTGGGAAAGTGTAGTGACACGGACCCACAACAGGGGACGCAAATGAACGGTCAATAGATGAGCCAAAAAGTAACAATTTAATGTTGTGAATGTGCACAACGAACATACAGACAATCACAGAATATCATAACAGTCAATACACAGAGGTGACGTGTGGGCAGGCTCGAGGATAGAAGACGTCTGTCCTGAGAAGAGCCGGAACCACACGATTTCCGCCGCCCCAGAACCTGGTGAATACTGGAGCCGCCAAGTCCCGAATTCCCAGGTGATCACCGTCCCCGACTGTCGGATCTGGTACTGCTGGCGAAGAACAAAGACAGTCAAGTGTGGGTGTGTGTACACCCAGTAACAACAACGGTGGGAATGCCACCTCCACCTCTTTGACTTCTCCAACCCCTTCAATATCTCCACAGGTGTGAAGCAAGGCTGCACACTCGCACCAGTGCTATTCAACTTGTTCTTCACACAAGTCCTTCTACACACTGTGAAAAAGACCTCGGGATACATATCAAATACCGCTCAGACGGATCGGTCTTTGATCTACGCCGCCTGCAAGCCTGAACAAAGATTGTGGAAAGACTTATCCTAGAAGCTCTGTTTGCCAATGACTGTGCTCTCATGGCACACATGGAAAATCACCTACAACACATTATAGACCGTTTTGCGGAAGTGTCAAAACTCTTTGGCCTAACAATCAGCCTTGGAAAAATTGAGGTGTTAGTGCAACCTGCACCAAATACAACTTTACCTGTGCCTAATATCATCATTGACTCAGTCGTACTGTAAAATATGGAACAATTCACATATCTTGGAAGCACAGTCTCAGCAGACGGATCGCTGGATAGAGAAATCACATGCAGAATCCAGAAAACCAGTCAGGCATTGGGCAGATTGAGAGCTAAGGTTCTTCAGCACAGAGGAGTCAAACTGTCCACAAAGCTTAAAATCTACAAAGCCGTAGTAATCCCTACACTCCTGTACTGATGTGAAACGTGGACTCTGTACCACCGCCACATAAAGCAACTAGAAAAATTCCACATGAGGTCACTGCGTATAATCATGACCATCGGCTGGAAAGATAAAATTACAACCCGGAAGTACTGGATAGAGCCCACTCAACAAGCATTGAAGCATTGCTACTGAAGGCTCAGTTACGATGGTCTGGTCATGTCAGTAGGATGGATGACAGCCATATCCCCAGGCAGCTGATGTACGGGGAGCTCAAGTTGGGCTCCCGCTGGAGGGGTAGACCTAAACTGAGGTACAAAGACCTTCTGAAGAAAAACCTTCAGTGGTGCGGTATCCAGCCATCTGAGTTTGAAGCAGCTGCCGCTGATCGACCAGCCTGGAGGGCTGTCATCTCTAAACCCACAACTATGTTCGAGGAGGAGAGGAGGAAATGTTTAGAAGCTGCAAGGGACAGGCAGCATAAAGCAGCACCGGCCAACCCAGCTACATCAACCCATCAGTGCAGGAGGTGTGGAAAGCTGTGTGCTTCAGCCTTTGGGTTGAGAAGTCATCAGAGGATCCATCCCCTCTGAGGGTCTGCACTGATGTCATCATTGAAAGCGATGGAGTAGCAGAGAGTTTGTATAAAAGAAAGACATTCAAATCCCTGAAGGATGTCTGTCCCAAACATACTCCAGCCACAGGGGTGGACGAGTGGTTAGTGCACTTGGTTTCACTGCGGAAGGTTCCCCGTTCAAATCATAGGGTTTGAACTGGGAGCCTTCCCTGAACACTGCTACATTTCTTGATGCAATGTGAAGTTGTGCCAAGAAGCGCATCCGGCATAAAACTTGTGCCAGTTCAACATGCTGTAGGGACTCCAAGAGCAAACAAATTAGCAGCCGAAGGGGCTTATTACTAGTTTGTATAAAGGAGTTGTGATTGTGCTGTAAATTTGGACAAAACAGTGATACAAGTTAAAAAAAAACCTTTAGTTGCTTGTGGCTTTTGGTAGTTATCAATAAATAAATATGCTAACCTTTGTTGGATCATCCCAATATTTATTGGAGTGATTACGAAACCAGACAGGATAGAGAGGAGCGGTGAAATTCACACTTTTCAGCCTTGAGAACCAGCTGATTTTGCAGCAATTGTTTCAGAACCTTACATACATGGACAATGTGCTACTCATAACTTTTTAGAAAGAAATTAGAATGTTGTCCAGATAAACAAAGATATTTAGCCTATTTACTTGGAGACATTTAGACTTTGGAAAGTGGCTGGGGCATTAAAAAGTCCAAAAAGGCATTACCAAGTACTCATAATGGCCATCTGCCATTCTTTCTTGTTTCATGTGAGTTGACTGCAGCGCTCATGCCAAACTCGACCGTCTTCCTCACTTTTTCTTTTTGTAATTACAGTGAAGTCCAGATTTAAAGGCCACAGCAATGGACTTCCAGACCAGTGGATCATCAAAGGCCTTCAGGCCGGTTTGCAACAAGTAAAATTCAAAGTGATTTACTAATTATTTTGTTTTTGGATTTGGCATATATATATATATATATATATATATATATATATATATATATATATATATATATATATATATATATATATATATATATATATATATACAGTTTTACCATTTTATTATTATTGTTTTTTATTCGTTTTAAGAGTTCATTAATCCGTAATGGTTTACATCACGCTCTAACTCCGCCCTCCTTGTGTTGACTGACTGCCACGTACGGTTTGGGTCAACGAACCGGGCATGAAAGCGTCATAATTTGACGGACACAGAGAACACCCAATCAGCTTTCAACGCGACTGTTTTACAGAGAAACTCTAGTTTTCCTAACCAATGAAAACGGCTGAGGGTGGGGCGTTGCCATGGTGAGCACAGCTTCTGCTGTAGGTTGAGGTTTGTATTAGGAATTAGGAGATGACAGCTGTAAACAATCTGTGAGGAAAACTAAACGTGGTGACGAGACAAAAGATTTGCTGAAGTAAGTACCAGTCCTTTGGTGGTGTTGATAAATGTTTTTTTAAAGACGTGGCAAGCGTTGTGTTGTTGTAGTGTCCGTGCACCTGTTAGATAATGTCTCAGGAAGCAGTGATACTACAGACTGTCTGGGTTTTAAATAATACCTTTAACCTCAGGAGGTACATTTAAAAAAAACAGCAGTCCTTCAAGTTCAGAACGCCGCTAGGATAGTTTTAAATGAAGACTTCTGCGCAACATAAATTAAGCTTGTCTTGTCTTTATCCGCGTGGATTTCACTGCTCTTAAATTGATCATCTGTGTACGTTGCTTTTAGGTGAAGTTGTGACTGCAAGTATGAACAAATTCAGGGTGTTGTCTCTAACAAACATAAAACACAGTGCTCCAGCTCAGACAAGAGTAAATTTTAAAATTAGTTTTTAAATCTGACAGGTCTGGCTGTTGTATAAATATTGCTTATTTGTTAATCTTCTTTGAAACTTTGAATAAAATTGATAAACTGTTTTAAAAGCTATAGTAGCTCAGTTATTTACTTTTAATAACTATTTTGTTTGCGTGACACTTATTTGCCCTTTGTTCTGATATAAAAATAATATTTATGCATTTCATAGACTGTAGGTTAGACCTGTGGGCAGGATCCACACAAACAATGGGTGAAATAATAAATGTAGAATTGTAAAATGTAGAAATGGAAATTAAAAATACTGTAGAATTGTATGAGTGTGATGACAGTAATAATCAAATCAAATCAATTTTATTTATATAGCGCCAAATCACAACAAACAGTTGCCCCAAGGCACTTTATATTGTAAGGCAAAGCCATACAATAATTACGTAAAACCCCAACGGTCAAAACGACCCCCTGTGAGCAAGCACTTGGCAACAGTGGGAAGGAAAAACTCCCTTTTAACAGGAAGAAACCTCCAGCAGAACCAGGCTCAGGGAGGGGCAGTCTTCTGCTGGGACTGGTTGGGGCTGAGGGAGAGAACCGGGAAAAAGACATGCTGTGGAGGGGAGCAGAGATCAATCACAAATGATTAAATGCAGAGTGGTGCATACAGAGCAAAAAGAGAAAGAAACACTCAATGCATTATGGGAACCCCCCAGCAGTCTAAGTCTATAGCAGCATAACTAAGGGATGGTTCAGGGTCTTAAAAGTAGAGAGGGTGTCTGTCTCCCTGATCCGATTTGGGAGCTGGTTCCATAGGAGAGGAGCCTGAAAGCTGAAGGCTCTGCCTCCCATTCTACTCTTACAAACCCTACAAACTACAAGTAAGCCTGCAGTCTGAGAGCGAAGCGCTCTATTGGGGTGATATGGTACTATGAGGTCCCTAAGATAAGAAGGGACCTGACTATTCAAAACCTTATAAGTAAGAAGAAGAATTTTAAATTCTATTCTAGAATTAACAGGAAGCCAATGAAGAGAGGCCAATATGGGTGAGATCATGCTCTCTCCTTCTAGTCCCCGTCAGTACTCTACTGCAGCATTTGATTAACTGAAGGCTTTTCAGGAACTTTTAGGACAACCCTGATAATAATGAATTACAATAGTCCAGCCTAGGAAAATAAATGCATGAATTAGGTTTTTCAGCATCACTCTGAGAACAAGACCTTTCTAATTTTAGAGATATGGCGTAAATGCAAAAAAGCATCTTACATATTTGTTTAATATGCACTTTGAATGACATATCCTGATCAAAAATGACTCCAAGATTCTCACAGTATTACTAGAGGTCAGGGTAATGCCATCCAGAGTAGGATCTGTTAGACACCATGTTTCTAAGATGTGTGGGGCCAAGTACAATAACTTCAGTTTTATCTGAGTTTTAAAAGCAGGAAATTAGAGGTCATCCATGTCCTTATGTCTGTAAGACCATCCTGCAGTTTAGCTAATTGGTGTGTGTCCGCTGGCTTCATGGCTAGATAAAGCTGGGTAATCATCTGCGTAACAATGAAAATTTAAGCGATGCCGTCTAATAATACTGCCTAAGGGAAGCATGTTATAAAGTGAATAAAATTGGTCCTAGCACAGAACCTTGTGGAACTCCATAATTAACCTTAGTCTGTGAAGAAGATTCCCCCATTTACATGAACAAATTGTAATCTATTAGATAAATATGATTCAAACCCCGCAGTGCGCAGTGCCTTTAATACCTATGGCATGCTCTAATCTCTGTAATAAATTTTATGGTCAACAGTATCAAAAGCAGCACTGAGGTCTAACAGAACAAGCACAGAGATGAGTCCACTGTCTGAGACCATAAGAGATCATTGTAACCTCACTATGCTGTTTCTGTACTATACTGAATTCTAAAACCTGACTGAAACTCTTCAAATAGACCATTCCTCTGCAGATGATCAGTTAGCTGTTTAACAACTACCCTTTCAAGAATTTTTGAGAGAAAAGGAAGGTTGGAGATTGGCCTATAATTAGCTAAGATAGCTGGGTCAAGTGATGGTCTTTTAAGTATGGTTAGATTACTGCCACCTTAAAGCCTGTGGTACATAGCCACTAATAAGATAGATTGATCATATTTAAGATCGAAGCATTAAATATGGTAGGGCTTCCTTGAGCACCTGGTAGAATGGGGTCTAATAGACATTTGATGGTTTGGATGAAGTAACTAATGAAAATAACTCGACAGAACAATCGGAGAGAAAGAGTCTAACCAAATACCGGCATCACTGAAGCAGCCAAGATAACGATATGTCTTTGGGATGGTTATGAGTATTTTTTTCTAATAGTTAAATTTGTTAGCAAAGAAAGTCATGAAGTCATTACTATTAAAGTTAAGGAATACTCGGCTCAATAGAGCTCTGACTCTTTGTCAGCCTGGCTACATGCTGAAAAGAAACCTGGGGTTGTTCTTATTTTCTTCAATTAGTGATGAGTAGTAAGATGTCCTAGCTTTACGGAGGGCTTTTTATAGAGCAACAGACTCTTTTTCCAGGCTAAGTGAAGATCTTCTAAATTAGTGAGGCGCCATTTCCTCTCCAACTTACGGGTTATCTGCTTTAAGCTGCGAGTTTGTGAGTTATACCACGGAGTCAGGCACTTCTGATTAAAGCTCCTTTTTTCAGAGGAGCTACAGCATCCAAAGTTGTCTCAATGAGGATGTAACCTATTGACGAGATAACTCTATCTCACTTACAGAGTTTAGGTAGCTACTCTGCACTGTGTGGTATATGGCGTTAGGGAACATAAAGAAGGAAACATATCCTTAAACCTATTACAGCGCTTTCTGAAAGACTCTAGTGTAATGAAACTTATTCCCCACTGCTGGGTAGTCCATCAGAGTAAATGTAAATGTTATTAAGAAATGAATCAGACAGAAGGGGGAGTTTTCAGGGAATACTGTTTAAGTCTTCAATTTCCATACATAAGTCAGAACAAGATCTAGGTATGATTAAGTGGTGGTGGACTCATTTACATTTGAGCAAAGCCAATTGAGTCTAATAATAGATTAAATGCAGTGTTGAGGCTGTCATTCTCAGCAATCTGTGTGGATGTTAAAATCGCCCACTATATTATCTTATCTGAGCTAAGCACTAAGTCAGACAAAAGTCTGAAAAGTCACAGAGAAACTCACAGTAACGCCAGAGGAACGATAGCTAACAACAAATAAAACTGGTTTTTGGGGACTTCCAATTTGGATGGACAGACTAAGAGTCAGCTTTCAATGAATTAAAGCTCTGTCTGGGTTTTTGATTAATTAATAAGCTGGAATGGAAGATTGCTGCTAATCCTCCGCCTCGGTCCATGCTACGAGCGTTCTGGCAGTTAGTGTGACTCGGGGGTGTTGACTCATTTAAACTAACATCATCATCCTGCTGTAACCAGGTTTCTGTAAGGCAGAATAAATCAATATGTTGATCAATTATTATATAATTTACTAACAGGGACTTAGAAGAGAGAGACCTAATGTTTAATAGACCACATTTAACTGTTTTAGTCTGTGGTGCAGTTGAAGGTGCTATATTATTTTTTCTTTTGAATTTTATGCTTAAATAGATTTTTGCTGGTTATTGGTAGTCTGGGAGCAGGCACCGTCTCTACGGGGATGGGGTAATGAGGGGATGGCAGGGGGAGAGAAGCTGCAGAGAGGAGTGTAAGACTACAACTCTGCTTCCTGGTCCCAACCCTGGATAGTCACGGTTTGGAGGATTTAAGAAATTGGCCAGATTTCTAGAAATGAGAGCTGCTCCATCCAAGTGGGATGGATGCCGTCGCTCCTACAAGACCAGGTTTTCCCCAGAAGCTTTGCCAATTATCTATGAAGCCCACCTCATTTTTGGACACCACTCAGACAGCCAGCAATTCAAGGAGAACATGCGGCTAAACATGTCACTCCCGGTCTGATTGGGGAGGGGCCCAGAGAAAACTACAGAGTCCGACATTGTTTTTGCAAAGTTACACACCGATTCAGTGTTAATTTTAGTGACCTCCGATTGGCGTAACCGGGTGTCATTACTGCCGACGTGAATTACAATCTTACCAAATTTACGCTTAGCCTTAGCCAGCAGTTTCAAATTTCCTTCAATGTCGCCTGCTCTGGCCCCCGGAAGACAATTGACTATGGTTGCTGGTGTCGCTAACTTCACTTTCTCAAAACAGAGTCGCCAATAACCAGAGTTTGTTCCTCGGCGGGTGTGTCACCGAGTGGGGAAAAACGGTTAGAGATGTGAACGGGTTGGCGGTGTACACGGGCTTCTGTTTAGGGCTACGCTTCCTCCTCACAGTCACCCAGTTGGCCTGCTTTCCCGGCTGCTCGGGATCTGCCAGAGGGAAACTGGCAGGGAAATAATACGAGCAATTTCAGATCAGAGACTTTCCAAGTGATTTACGTGATGCCACAGAAACATTAAATGTTCGAATGCCAGATATAGACTTTAAATAAATTAATTAAAACATATTTATTAATTACATAAGGCAAGGCAGGGGTGGTGACCAAGTGGTTAGTGCGCTTGGTCTCAGTGCGGAAGGTTCCCGGCTCAAACCCCACTCCTGCCTATTTCTCCATGTAATGTGGAGTTGCATCAGGAAGGGCATCCGGCATAAACGTTGTGCTAAGTCAACATGCAGTTCCACATTGGATCTGCTGTGGCGAAGACAAGGGAAGAGCCGAATGGATTTACTTTTACTAATTATAGAAGGCCAAAGTAAGGGGTGCAGCACAAAATGGGGCAAGTTAGGGGGCGAGTGCTAGAGCTACACTACTCATAACAGAAACAGGATATGTTTTAAAGTTAGTTTTAAATAATTCAACAGAATCCGACTTTATGATATCCACCAGTAGATTACTCTACAAGGAACGTGCACAAAAATCAAAACTGCTATATCTTGACAACTTCTTTTCAACCTTATAAACACAGAGTAAATCAACATCCTGAAACTGCAGGTTAAGATGAGATTATGCACAGACATTCAGAATTTTATAGGTCAAAATCAGAACATTTAAAATTTACTCTCACTCACAGCTGGAAAGCATTCATGGTTTGGGACCTATAAATGTTTCCTATTTAATATCTTCTGTATTTTTTTTTTTTTTTTTACAATTTGTCATACCTTTGCCAACTGTGAGAGGATGAAGAAACTATGGAATTGCTACTATATATCTTTCTCTGTTTTTGTACACAATATTTGACAAGGTACAGAACATATTTTGACTTAAAGGCTTGGTAGGAGATTATTTCTGAAGCCTGTGTTGGTTAGATTAATTGAAATCCGCTTTACACCTCAATAGCAACCAGTTAACTAGAGCACCACACTCATAGAGTGCAAACCTCCTCCAACATTCGTTTCCAATTTAACAAATTTTTATCTTGGAAAAAAATAAACATTTTTGGTAACTCATCTTCATATTAAAAGCGCGAAACTGTGCATGTGTAATTTTATTCAGTAAGTACATAATATCATTGTAAATATGTTTAAAATACATGGATGACACAAGAAAGTGAAAACACTTATTTCCAGTGTGGCCCATTTAAAAATCAAATGACAAAATAGAAGTAATAATAAAATATAACAACAATAATTAACATAAAAAGATTACATAATTAACAGGAAATAAAAGGGTTGAGTTCTTCTTCTAAGAGGTGTTTAGATCTAAGGTTCTAAAAACATTCTGGACTCACACTCCTTTCCAACTCATTATATAAGCTTTGCTTAATTTATTACCACCCTTGAAAAAATGTTATTTACCTATTTTATAAACACTACCCAATCTAGAGTCTGTGGATCCCCACGGGCAACACACTAGTGGTTTCCTTATTTCTACTGGACAGGTCAGTTAATTATTTTGGTAATATATTGGTGTAGTTTTGACTGGGACAAGCGGTGATGTAAGATACATCAGTGTTTTGTAGTTATCAAAACAACATATCTAGTTCTCCATACCTGTGAACAGGCAATGCACATTTTTGTGCTTTGGAGGGAGGTCTGAAAGAAAGGACTTGAACTTTTATTAACCGTGTATTTTCAAAATATTGGTTGCTCCTACTGGTTTTCCCAGAATCTCTTTCCAGTTTCCAGTTTTTGTTAAATCTTTGAATTAAAACTGACAATCAGCAAGCACATCATGATTGTTAAATTTCACAGTATTATAGTTGTGCAGAGATGCAACAATAATAGTAATAATAAAAAATTATCAGTTTCTAATTACTTAAAATTATAGATCTGAATGTATTGTATGATCTTTGTCTTTCCCCTCCTCTGTGATGGTGATATTTGTGTTAAATTTTCTCCATACATGCTGGTGTTACACTTCCATCTCTCTCAGCCTCTTCTTTTTTTTTTAATCTTCAAGTCTTCTTTTTCTTTATCCATCCACCTTGTTCGAGCCTTCCTTTTACTTATCCACCTCACTCGAGCCTTCCTTTTACTTATCCACCTCACTCGAGCCTTCCTTTTACTTCCCTTGTAACTTTCATGCTCACCCTTGTTTTATTGACATATTTGTATCACCTCATCACTTCCAAACCACCTCACCTTACTTTCCTGCATTTTCATAGATCCTAGCCTTTATAATCATGGATAACCTCAAAATAATAACCTATTTTGATTTTTGTATTCATCCGTCCAGATGCTGATGGGTAAGGACTTGGTCGATTGTGGTCTGGTTCTACTTACTTTATGGTTGTGTATCCAGTCAGTGCCAATCGCTGTGGACAAGAGTGCTGTAAAACCCACAGAGGACCTGGATGCACCAGGAAGTGTTGTGAGTCAAGCCGACTTTTCATGACCAGCTGTCATATACTGAGTGCAGTGTGAGAAAGGCGTGTGGACAGCTACTGCTTTAAACTTTTTATTCTTAACTTATATTGTCTGTTATCTGTTCATTCTTATTTATTTCTTGTCTTTGAGAGTCTCTACCTCAGTTTTGTTGTATTTGTGCAATGACAAAGATATTCTGATTCTTCTTCTGTACATGAAGGATGTTACATTTAAAGAGGCCATATTATTCAGCTTTTAAATCAAATCAAATCAATTTTATTTATATAGTGCCAAATCACAACAAACAGTTGCCCCAAGGCGCTTTATATTGTAAGGCAAGGCCATACAATAATTACGGAAAAACCCCAACGGTCAAAACGACCCCCTGTGAGCAAGCACTTGGCGACAGTGGGAAGGAAAAACTCCCTTTTAACAGGAAGAAACCTCCAGCAGAACCAGGCTCAGGGAGGGGCAGTCTTCTGCTGGGACTGGTTGGGGCTGAGGGAGAGAACCAGGAAAAAGACATGCTGTGGAAGAGAGCAGAGATCAATCACTAATGATTAAATGCAGAGTGGTGCATACAGAGCAAAAAGAGAAAGAAACACTCAGTGCATCATGGGAACCCGCCGGCAGTCTAAGTCTATAGCAGCATAACTAAGGGATGGTTCAGGGTCACCTGATGCAGCCCTAACTATAAGCTTTAGCAAAAAGGAAAGTTTTAAGCCTAATCTTAAAAGTAGAGAGGGTGTCTGTCTCCCTGATCCGAATTGGGAGCTGGTTCCAGAGGAGAGGAGCTTGAAAGCTGAAGGCTCTGCCTCCCATTCTACACTTACAAACCCTAGGAACTACAAGCAAGCCTGCAGTCTGAGAGCGAAGCGCTTTTAAGCAAACAAATATACCAGGATGTTTTCAGTATGAAAAGTTTTAAGCCAAAAATACCCCATAAGGCCCTTTTCACTGCTGCAATACCATATTTTTGGTACTCCAAACCACAACTGCGGTTTTCCATTGGGCAAGGAGTGGACACTTTCAGTTTCTGATCCCTGTTCTGAACTTGCCAGATTCTAGGAGCAGAGCTACTGCACTGCTGATTGCTGATTCGGTATTTCAGTGTTTCCCATAATGCCCCTGGCGGCTGTCTTGGCTTCCCAGAATGCACCGTGGTGCCAGAAGAGTTCCGCTGTCTCACAGCGCATGTAAACAATGGCAAAGTGAGGATGTGGATGGCATTAATTTAAGGAGTTCACAGGCCATTATGATGATTATATGTTCTTCTAAGTTGAGAGGGTTATCTAGAGGAGATGTAGCACTTGTGATGGACTTCTGCTGTGCCCCGATGTTGTCTTATTGTCCATACTTCACAAGATGTGTTTACCACTGTGAGTGCTGAGCTCCTGACACCGGAACTCTGCTGAAACTGACCTCTCGCGTGAGTCACGGAACGCCAGATGGCACGAGATTCACAACTGCGAAACATCGAATAGGCTACATTATGAGGATGCTACAGAGTGCTGGTGTCTGCTGGAGTTTTTCCTGTTTGTAAGTAGAAATATTTCCACATTAAATGAAAGCTGCACAGCATGAACTGAAAAAACAAACAAATTCAAAAGAATGCAGGAGCTGCTCTATAATGTGGTGCATACTGTAGCTCGACATTGACATTAACAGCTCATGGTACACAGGTAGAATTTACATGATAGTTAAAAAAAAAACAAAGATGAAATTGTTGGAAGCATTGCTCAGTATAACTGGACTGGGTATTTTGACATTCCTGAAAAGCAGCTCCTGTTGACTAGAGCAATTTTATGTATATTATAAAAAGGGCCCTCGCGGTTCCTTTTTCATTACATAAACTGCAGCAGGACAGACCTTTAATAAGAGAATGAAAGAAGCAAAATTCCACCAAAATTCCACCAACTTCAAGAGCTTATGTCCTTAGAGTATATTACAGATCCATGCATCTCTTCTAATGAGTGGCAACATGGGAGCCTCTAAACACCTCTCAAATGATCTGAAAACAAAGATTGTTCAGCATCACGGTTTAGGGGAAGGATACAAAAAGCTATCTGAGATTTCAGCTGTCAGTTTCCACTGTGAGGAACATAGTGAAGAAATGGAAGACCGCAGGCACAGTACTAGTTGAGGCCTGAAGTGGCCGGCCAAGAAAAATCTCAGATAAGCTGAAGCAAAGGATGGTGAGAACAGTCATAGTCAACCCAAAGACCTACAACATCATCTTGCTGCAGATAGTGTCTCTGTGCATCGTTCAACAATACAGCGTACTTTGCACAAAGAGATGCTGTATAATACTATAATGTAGAGGAGGCCTTTCTGCGTACATGCCACAACAGTCGCTCGGAGTATGCTAAAGCACCTTTGGACAAGCCAGCTTCATTTGGAATAAGGTGCTGTGGACTGATGAAACTAAAATTGAGTTATTTGGACATAACAAGAGGCAGTATGCATGGCTGAAAAAGAACACAGCATTCCAAGAAAAACACTTGCTACCTACAGTAAAATTTGGAGGTGTTTCCATCATGCTGTGTGGCCAGTGCAGGTACTTGTTGAAGCTGAGGGTCACATGGATTCCAGTCAATATCAGCAGATTCTTGAGAACAATGTTTATGAATCAGTGACAAAGTTGAAGTTGTGCTGGGGCTGGATCTTTCAACAAGACAATGACCCTAAACACTGCTCAAAATCTACTAAGGCATTCATGCAGAGGAACAAGTACAATGTTCTGGAATGGCCATCTCAGTCTCCAGACCTGAATATTGCTGAAAATCTGTGGTGTGATTTTAAGCGGGCTGTCCATGCTCAGAAACCAACAAACCTGACTGAACTGGAGATGTTTTGTAAAGAAAAATGGTCCAAACTTTTGTATATAACTGTATCATTGGAATTATTCCAAAAAAACAGGATTGTAGACACAGCCACTTTGCATCCTTTTACTAAATTCCTTGTCAATCAGATAAAAAATGCTCCAAATTTAAGGTGAACAAACTAACAGACAGACAAATGAAAACTTAGTGTTACACGGACATGTCTTGTTGAAAAGGTCTTTTAATTTCACTTTTCACAACTGATTGAGTTGCACTTCCCAGCCACCGTATCACGGCGCAAACACTTCAAATTCATTGGCTGAGAGTGAAGAATGGAGAAATCATACTACACAGACTCCGGGTTTTACGCGCGTTGTGATGTGCACAGACACTCATTTTGTGCATTTAAACAGTGTTTTTTACACCCCTTTTTAAGAGCTCCATTGCAGTGTGATAAATGGTGTATATTTTTGACACATTTACTGCACATTTAACGGTGCCGTCTTTAATTGTTGTTGTTCGGCTGCTCCCGTTGTTTGATTGGGGTCGCCACAGCGGATACAGCCAGATCCGCACTGGTATTTGGCACAAGTTTTATGCCCTTCCTATGCCCTTCCTGACGCAACTCCAGTGTTACCTGGAGAAACACACACAGCTGCTGGTGTTCCAAAGAGGTCTCCCATCCAAGTACTAACCAGATCCTGCACTGCTTAGCTTCTGAGATCTGACGGGATCAGGCCTACGAATCCAGGACATTTGGCCAACCCCCATTTGGCCAGCGGATATTTGGCCAGTGGACATTTGGCCAAGGAGTACATGGGGGGACATTTGGCCAACCAACAATTTTATGTCATACTCTTGACTACTTTCAATTCATGTTTTGGGTAACCACACTTTGCATAACAACGCTTTATTGTCTGTTGATTGACTTTTATTATTATCAACACACACAACACATAATAATAAGAATAATGATGATTTTATCCATGTAAAAGGAAGTACAATAATCTGTGCTTCACTATGTCCTTTGATATGTATTACCTTTACACAGGAAATCTGGGTTTGTGCCGCTGATTGTTAAATTTGATACCCTAAGGTCAATGTTTTTCATTACAAGAGCAGCCCTTGCTGTTGCTGATTTGTTAGTTAACAATAAAAATTGAAAATACTCTCAATATCACACAATACTGTCAATATTACATTTGATAAAAATGTCAATTTCAAGTCATATGAATTTGCATTAGATCATCAATCACAAATTACACGTCTGTTGGCCAAATGTCCCCCCCAGAAATGGCAGAAGACGTGGACATCACCACTTTTTCGGTACATTCCACTGATACAGGAGTTTTTGTCATGGAAAGAGAAGTGGAGGGATGCGCCACGAAGCCGCTCATGGCGTGGACAAAAGCACCTCCGTGTTGGTCTCACAGGACGGTTTTCAGATGGCTTTCAGACGGCTTTCGGTGGCTTTTCAGTCGTGTGACTATCCGAGAAATTGTGAATGAGCTGGACATGCCAGAACATGTCCTGTGAGGCTTCATCACGGTGTTGCTTTGCGCCATGCGGCTCTGTCCCGACGCGCAAAAACACAAAAACTCCTGTAACAGTGGAATGTGCTGTTCATTTTCAAAGTGAAGGCTTTGTTGATCCGGGACGTCGTCTGACTTCCACAGAAATTGCAGAAGACGTGGACATCAGCACTTTTTCGGCACATTGAGACAGACATGGAGAAATTCGCGCATCGGGACGGAACCGCATGGCGCAAAGCAACGCCGTGATGAAGCCTCACAGGACATGTTCTGGCATGTCCAGCTCATTCACAATT
Source organism: Thalassophryne amazonica (assembly GCF_902500255.1). Taxonomy (NCBI): domain Eukaryota; kingdom Metazoa; phylum Chordata; class Actinopteri; order Batrachoidiformes; family Batrachoididae; genus Thalassophryne; species Thalassophryne amazonica. Next base: position 19,928,284 of record NC_047110.1, on the reverse strand, counting down.
TTTCGGATAGTCACACAACTGTAAAGCCACCGAAAGCCATCTGAAAGCCGTCCTGTGAGACCAACACGGAGGTGCTTTTGTCCGCGCCATGAGCGGCTCCGTGGCGCATCCCTCTGCTTCTCTTTCCATGACAAAAACTCCTGTAACAGTGGAATGTGCCAAAAAAGTGGTGATGTCCACGTCTTCTGCCATTTCTGTGGAAGTCAGACGACGTCCCGGATCAACAAAGCCTTCACTCTGGAAATGATCTGGTTGTTTCAGCGGGGTTTCAGCCTGTCAATCGGCGCTTGGAGTGCACCGCACTCTCAGCTGCTGTGGGCGGTCTTTAAACCGGCTGGAGCACTCCTTAATCTGTGTAATCCCCATAAAATCGTCCCTGAAAGCCATCTGAATTTTCCGAATGGTGTCCACCTGGAGGTCTCTCACAGTTTCTGGAAAAATTTGATGCAGCAAAGCTCCAAATCGTTCAGACATTTTATTCGCAATAAAAATCCAACGAGAGGGGTGGACCTCTGCTCACACAAAGCCTGCTCACAGGCGAATGACGCAACCGACAGGCGTGAAAAAACTCACGCATGCGCACGAAGGTTCAAGCTTGACTGATGCAATCACACGTGATTCAAATCCATATGGTTTTTGCAAAAAATAAAAGGTCGGATACTTTTCTGACAGACCTCGTACTTCAAATTTAAGGTGAACAAACAGACAAACAAACAAACCAACAGACAGCAATAGAGCCTTGTCGAATGATGTTGACAAAACTAACAAACAAACAGGGGTGAAAACACAACCTCCACCCAACTTCGTTGGCGGAGATAACAAAACAAGATTTGGCTCTTATTTACACATGCAGTCTGACCTGGAATGTTTGAAAAGGAATGACGAATGTATTGAGGAAAATATTCAGAGGTCTCAAACCGGTTCCAGAAAGGGCCAAGAGAGTGCAGGTTTTCTGTGCAACCACCCACTCCAGCAGGTGATTTTACTGATTAACTGATTCCACCTGCTCAAAGTGATGTTAATCAGTGAAATCACCTGGTAGAGTGGGTGGTTGCACAGAAAACCTGCACTCTCTCGGCCCTTTCTGGAACCAGTTTGAGACCTCTATGCTACAAATGTTGATCTAAATGGTGACACTTTACTTATGCTGGTGCACTGTGTGCTCCAATTATGACACCACAGTGTTTACAACCCCTGGCAAAAATTATGGAATCACCGGCCTCGGAGGATGTTCATTCTGTTGTTTAATTTTGTAGAAAAAAAGCAGATCACAGACATGACACAAAACTAAAGTCATTTCAAATGGCAACTTTCTGGCTTTAAGAAACACTATAAGAAATCAAGAAAAAAAGATTGTGGCAGTCAGTAACGGTTACTTTTTTAGACCAAGCAGAGGAAAAAAATATGGACTCACTCAATTCTGAGGAATAAATTATGGAATCACCCTGTAAATTTCCATCCCCAAAACTAACACCTGCATCAAATCACATCTGCTCGTTGACATTGACCCTATGTCATGAAATTGACCCTATGTGTCTTTTTGCAAGGAATGTTTTCACAGTTTTTGCTCTATGGCAAAATGCATTATCTTCTTGAAAAATGATTTCATCATCCTCAAACATCAGAAAAGTGTCCAAAATATCAACGTAAACTTGTGCATTTATTGATGATGTAATGACAGCCATCTCCCCAGTGCCTTTACCTGACATGCAGCCCCATATCATCAATGACTGTGGAAATTTACATGTTCTCTTCAGGCAGTCATCTTTATAAATCTCATTGGAACGGCACCAAACAAAAGTTCCAGCATCATCACCTTGCCCAATGCAGATTCGAGATTCATCACTGAATATGACTTTCATCCAGTCATCCACAGTCCACGATTGCTTTTCTTTAGCCCATTGTAACATTTTTTTTCTGTTTAGGTGTTAATGATGGCTTTCGTTTAGCTTTTCTGTATGTAAATCCCATTTCCTTTAGGCGATTTCTTACAGTTCGGTCACAGACGTTGACTCCAGTTTCCTCCCATTTGTTCCTCATTTGTTTTGTTGTGCATTTTCGATTTTTGAGACATATTGCTTTAAGTTTTCTGTCTTGACGCTTTGATGTCTTCCTTGGTCTACCAGTATGTTTGCCTTTAACAACCTTTGTTGTGTGGGCCGCCAGAAGAGGAGGTACTGCTGGCCCACCACCAGAGGGCGCCCTGCCTGAAGTGCGGGCTTCAGGCACGAGAGGGCGCTGCCGCCATGGACACAGCCGGGGGTGACAGCTGTCGCTCATTACCTCTCGACAGCTGTCACCCATCTACTCAACATCATCTCATCTCACTCCATAAAGACCAGACGTCATCTCCACCTCGTTGCCGAGATATCATACTTCATAGGAGGTAATACTCTCAGCCTTTTTGTGAGATTTGTAACTCTGTTATTGTGAGAATTTGCAGGAGAACCGGTCGTTTGTGAGGAGGCTGTGCAAGACGGCGCTCCTTTTCAGCTGAGACCGCTGCAACATATTGAATGAGAGGTGGAGGTGGCATTCCCACCGTTGTTGTTACTGGGTGTACGCACACCCACACTTGACTCTTTGTTCTTCGCCAGCAGTACCAGATCCGACAGTCGGGGACGGTGATCACCTGGGAATTCGGGACTTGGCGGCTCCAGTATTCACCAGGTTCTGGGACGGCGGAAATCGTGTGGTTCCGGCTCTTCTCAGGACAGACGTCTTCTATCCTCGAGCCTGCCCACACGTCACCTCTGTGTATTGACTGTTATGATATTCTGTGATTGTCTGTATGTTCGTTGTGCACATTCACAACATTAAATTGTTACTTTTTGGCTCATCTATTGACCGTTCATTTGCGCCCCCTGTTGTGGGTCCGTGTCACTACACTTTCCCAACAACCTTCCCATGTTGTTTGTATTTGGTCCAGAGTTTAGACACAGCTGACTGTGAACAACCAACATCTTTTGCAACATTGCGTGATGATTTACCCTCTTTTAAGAGTTTGATAATCCTCTCCTTTGTTTCAATTGACATCTCTCGTGTTGGAGCCATGATTCATGTCAGTCCACTTGGTGCAACAGCTCTCCAAGGTGTGATCACTCCTTTTTAGATGCAGACTAACAAGCAGATGTGATTTGATGCAGGTGTTAGTTTTGGGGATGAAAATTTACAGGGTGATTCCATAATTTATTCCTCAGAATTGAGTGAGTCCATATTTTTTTTTCCTCTGCTTGGTCTAAAAAAGTAACCGTTACTGACTGCCACAATCTTTTTTTCTTGATTTCTTATAGTGTTTCTTAAAGCCAGAAAGTTGCCATTTGAAATTACTTTAGTTTTGTGTCATGTCTGTGATCTGCTTTTTTTCTACAAAATTAAACAACTGAATGAACATCCTCCGAGGCCGGTGATTCCATAATTTTTGCCAGGGGTTGTAGTATGGTTTCTAATGAAACTGTTGGAAAAGCGCACTACAACTAGCGCAAGTCCCAGTAAAGTATGGTTATGGTCTCAACTTTCAAGTTGCAGTGTAAAAGTGCCCATAGACTCTGATGTGGTGCTTTCTGAAAGACCACGTTTTCAAATCTCTAAAAAGTGACCTGTTTTTGGGCTTTAAATGGAAACGAGTTCCTAATTTCCATGCAGTCTCTCCCCTTGGAATGTGAGCTCCTCTCTACCTCCTTTTAAAAATGCCATGTGGGCATGTCTCACAGATCACGCATGGACATCTGGGCATGGATTTGAGTTACATACAGTATGTAACAGAAGTCTAAAATGAGTCATGTCAAGCCTAGTTTTTGGTCATAGGAGAAGTATTCACAGCCCTTCACTTTTTCCACATTTTGTTATGGAACAGCCTTATTCCAAAAGGGACTAAATTCTTTTCCCCCTGCAAAATTCTACTCACAACACCCCATAATGTCAACATGAAAAAAAGTTTTTTTTTAATTATTTTTTTGCAAATTTATTAAAAGTAAAACTAAAAAAAAATCACATGTATATAAGTATTCATACTCTTTGCTCTATAGTTTTTTTTGATGCACCTTTGGTAGCAATTACAGCTTCAAGTCTTCTTGAATATGATGCCACAATCTTGGTGCACCTATCTTTGGGCAGTTGTGCCCATTCCATTTTGCAGTACCTCTCAAGCTCCATCAGGTTGGATGGGGAGCATCGGTGCACATCCATTTTCAGATCTTTCCAGAGATGTTCAATCGGATTCAGGTCTGGGCTCTGGCTGGGCCACTCAAGGACATTCACAGAGTTGTCCTGAAGCCACTTCTTTGATATCGTGGCTGTGTGCTTAGGGTCATTGTCCTGCTGAAAGATGAACCGTCGCCCCAGTCTGAGGTCAAGAGCACTCTGGAGCAGGTTTTCATCCAGGATGTCTCTGTACATTGCTGCATTTATTTTTCCCTCAATCCTGACTGAAAAACATCCCCACAACATCATGCTGTCACCACCATGCTTCACTGTAGGGATGGTGCCTGATTTCTTCCAAACATGATGACTGGCATTTACACCAAAGAGTTCAGTCTTTGTCTCATCAGACCAGGCACTTTTGTTTCTCATGGTCTGAGAGTCCTTCGTGTGCCTTTTGGTAAACTCCAGGTTGGCTGCCATGTGCCTTTTACTAAGGAGTGGCTTCCGTCTGGCCACTCTACCATATAGGCCTGATTAGTGGATTGCTGTAGAGATGGTTGTTCTCCTCTCTCCACACAGGAATGCTTGAGCTCTGACAAAGTGACCATCGGGTTCTTGGTCACCTCCCTGACTAAGGCCCTTCTCCTTCGATTGCTCAGTTTAGATGGTCTGCCAGCTCTAGGACGTGTCCTGGTGGATCTGAAATTCTTCCATTTATGGATGATGGACACCACTGTGCTCATTGGGACCTTCAAAGCAGCAGAAATGTTTCTGTACCCTTCCCCAGATTTGTGCCTTGAGACAATCCTGTCTCAGAGGTCTACACATAATTCCTTTTACTTCATGCTTGGTTTGTGCTCTGACATGCACTGTCAACTGAAGGACCTTATATGTAGACAGGTGCGTGTCTTTCCAAATCATGTTCAGTCAACTGAATTTACCCCAGGTGGACTCCAATTAAGCTGTAGAAACATCTCAAGGATGATCAGTGGAAACAGGATGCATCTGAGCTCAGATTTGATCTTTGTTGCAAAGGCTGTGAATACTTACTGTATGTACATGTGATTTCTTTCTTTAAAAAAAAAATTGCAAACATTTCACATTGTTATTATGTGGTATTGTGTGTAGAATTTTTAAGGAAAAAAATTAATTTAATCCATTCTGGAATAAGGCTGTAACATAACAGAAAAGTGGAAAAAGTGAAGCAGTATGAATACTTTTTGTATGCACAGTATCTACATGTGTTTGGTGTCATTACAAAGAGCAAACAGTGATATGTTGTTTTGATTGTTCAGGACACTGGATTACACTATGACCGCTACCTCAGGGAAGTCATTGACTACCTCGAAAAAGACCCACATTTCAAAGAAAAGCTCAAAAACACAGACATGGAGGACATCAAGGTCATCTGCAGTAAAACATCTGACTCCTGTTTTATTTGACTAATTTTGTTTGTGTTGTTGACTTTGAATAGTCAGATTATGTTTTTTTTTTTTGGCTTCCAGCAAGGCAAACTTGCTAAAGAGTTGGACTTTGTTCAGCACAATTTTCGGACCAAACTGGACGAGCTGAAGAGGGAGGAGATCAACAGGCTGCGACTGCTCATCAAAGTTAAGCAAGACATCCAGGGTGGGAATGGTAAGTGTTTTGTTGATGTGCTAATGACAAATTTATACTTGCTGAAGCTGTACAACAAATGTTGTAACATTTGGCAGCAATTGCACAGTGACGGAGTTAACTGTAGGATGTGGTTCTAGGCGACAGGAAGATGATGCAGTGCAACAACGTCTCAAACAACAGCAACTTTAATTGTATATTCTAAACTGCTGACTGTAAGCATGATTAGATTTGAGAGAGCTCAAACATTAAAGTACAGTGCATCACCTTTTAAGGATAAAACCAGAGAAGTCAGCAGTGGAACACGGGTTGGGTTTTTCCCCCAGACACTTATGAAGCTAAAGTCATAAAATTGCTGTCCTCACCTTTGAGAAGCAGTGAGATGTGCAGGTTTTTAAGGAAGTATAAATTTGAATGAGTAATGCACTGTTTTTGTCTTTCAGGTTCCTGCCACCATAATAATATACTTGTTTAAAAAAAAACATGACATTTTTTCCTCTTCTTGCAGGTCGGACAATAGATCACCAGTCCCTGCTGAAACAGTTTGAGCACCTGAACCACATGAATCCACATACGTTTGAGGTGGAGGATCTGGACCGTCTCATTAAAACTGTATGTACATAGATGATGCAGTGTGAGAATACTGACCTGCCTTCATTATATTTTTACATCTATGTCATTAAATAAGGAATAAATATTTTGTTACTGTGAAACAAGGAAATGAAGCTGAAAGTTGAAGTTTTGATTTTGAAACTTTAAAAAAAAAAAACCACAGCAAAATACTTCAAATGAAAATGGGTGAATGCAAATTTAAATTAATTTTTATACATACGAGGTCTATTAGATAAGAAACCGACACTTTTATTTTTTTATTTAACTATATGGATTTGAATGACGTGCGATTACACCAATCATGCTTGAACCCTTGTGCGCATGCGTGAGTTTTTTCACGCGTGTCGGTGACGTCATTTCCCTGTGGGCAGGCCTTGAGTGAGATGTGGTCCAGCCCTCTTGGCTGAATTCCTTTGTTTCACACGCTGCTCGAGACGGCGCGTGTTGCTTTATCAAAATTTTTTCTGGACCTGTGAGGAATATCCAAGTGGACACTATTCGAGAAATTAAGCTGGTTTTCGGTGAAAAGTTTAAGGCTGATGAGAGATTATGGGGTGTTTCTGTCGGTGTAAGGACTTCCCATGGAGCGGGACGTCGCGCAGCGCTTCCAGGCGCCGTCGTCGGCCTGTTTCAACCTGAAAACATCCTAATTTAAGGCTTAATTCACCCAGGACGTCGTGAGAGAACAGAGAAGATTCAGAAGAGGCTGGCATGAGGACTTTATGTGGACATTCCACTGTTTAAGGACATTTTTTAATGAAAGACGTGCGCGCAAATTTGCCGAGTCGTTTCCGTGACGACTCGGCGAATCTGTGTGCGCAGCGACATGAAAAACACCTCCGTGTTGAAAACCATTTGTAAAATTCAGGCGGCTTTTGATGGCTTTCAACAAGTGAGTATCTGAGAAATTGTTTAACAGCTTGGGCATGTTCCAACTTGCCCGTTAAGGTTTCCAACGGAGGTGTTTTTCCTGTCGCGACCCCCCGTGGTCGGGTCCAGCCCGACATGCGACTCTGCCCGCACGTTCTTTCATTACAAAATGTCCGTTAACAATGGAATGTCCGAATAAACTACTCATGCCGACTTCTTCTGAAAGTTCTCTGTTCTCTGACGACTTACTGGGTCATCAGAGCCTGAAATGTGGAAGTTTTCAACTTGAAACGGCGAGACGCTGCCGCCTCGAAGCGCAGATCGCCGTCAGGAGCCGTGGGCCGTCCTTAAAGCGACACTTACAGACCAAAATCTCTCATCATCCGTTAAAATTTTTACCGAAAACCAGCTGAATTTATCGAATGGTGTCCACTCAGTTGTGCCTTACAGTTTTGAAAAATTTTTGATCAAACAAGTGCAGACCTGCAGCTCAGCACAAGAACAAATATAAACTAGAAGAGAAATTCAGAGTGCACAGTCTGTCTGCTGCCAAACTGTGCACTCTGATTCCTCTGTGCAAAGAACCTGCAGGCTGCGTTCTCACCTTCTCTCTCCCCCCTGCTGTGCGCACCTGACACAAACATTCCTGCATCGTCATGATGCCACAGGAAGCAACTCGAAGTGGGCCCAGTGTGAAAGGGGCTTAAGGGACCCAGACATGTCCAGACATGAGAAGGTTTAAAGAGGTGATTCTGTCACGATACAGTGAAGCAATTTAGAACTAATAGATCTTCAAGAGTTGAGCAACAGAAGAAACCCTGTTGCACTTGTCTTATTAAATGATGCAAATGAATGTTGGAGTTTCTTTGTGTAAATTATAGAAAAGTTGACTGGAACTGTGAAAGCACAAGAAATATTCACAAATAAATGAGTATAAATTGTAGCTTTTGAAATATAGAAATTGCAGAAGTGGGACCAACACTGTAACCAAGGAACCGAATGATGATATAGTTGCATTGTAAATTCAGAGTAAAGGGATGGGACTAATAAGTTTATACTTCTTCCCATTCCTTTTTGAATATGTACTTTCTTTATGTAGTAATGATTCTGTTTTGTCTTGTGTACTATACACATATTCAAATAAACAAACTATGCAAGATTTATGCAAGGGACAGTCATAAAAGTGCAATATCTGTAGTTTCAATTTGGAAAAACATTATTTCCTTAACAAAAAAGACAAGTACTGTCACGACCAGTTGACAGTCATTTTTCCTCTCAAAACATATTTAATTATTTATAAGCTACATTTATTCTACAGTCTAGCTACAAGCCAGTTACATCATACAAGCCATGTACATTCATGTCATTCTCTGTATGATAATGGAAAATGTAATTTTTATTTATTAAGTATGTCATAGTTTTAGGTCTACTCATGGGCTTGTCTGCCTGCTACCTCACCTGCTAACATCATACACTCAACAAAAATATAAACACAACACTTCGCACAGCCATTAAAGAGGAGTGGACCAACATTCCACAGGCCACAATTGACAACCTGATCAACTCTATGAGAAGGAGATGTGTTGCACTGCATGAGGCAAATGGTGGTCATATCAGATACTGACTGGTATCCCCCCCAATAAAACAAAACTGCACCTTTCAGAGTGGCCTTTTATTGTGGGCAGTCTAAGGCACACCTGTGCACTAATCATGGTGTCTAATCAGCATCTTGATATGGCACACCTGTGAGGTGGGATGGATTATCTCAGCAAAGGAGAAGTGCTCACTATCACAGATTTAGACTGGTTTGTGACAGTATTTGAGGGAAATAGTGATATTGTGTATGTGGAAAAAGTTTTAGATCTATGAGTTCATCTCATACAAAATGGGAGCAAAACCAAAAGTGTTGCGTTTATATTTTTGTTGAGTGTATAAGCCAGCCTGTCTGTGTGCCTCTCTGCCAGCCAGCTCATCCAGGATTGCCCACACCATTCAGCCTTCCTGCCTTTTGCCTCAACCCCTCTTAGAGGCATGGGCCAGCATGGTCCTGTGTGCACCCCCCCCCCCCCCCCGCCCCACAAAAAAACCCTATAAATTTGGTAGCATTAGAAAGCTTAGGATGTCCAGATTACAAAAATAACTGGTAATAGTAAAAATACTGGGACTCACTATGACAACATTGGATTACTACACTGTCAATTAACTACTCTATTATGGAATACAAAACTGTCAAAGAATGCCTATGAGTAGTAGAAGAGTAACTCTTTGCCGCATTCCTCAAACCAGCCACAAGCCTACAGTCTACCTTTTATCATGTCCAGCCACATTTGCATGTCTGCTTTTGGGTCTAAGCAAACTAACAGTAGGATAATTTAATAATATTTCTCACAGAATAATTTAAAAGTATTTCAAGCATTTTTTTATTTTGCAATAATGCACTGTAGTTTCAACATATCAACACCAAATTACTTCTCATCTGTTTTTAAGTCCAGCATTGAGCTTCAAAACAGTGTCCTATACAGAATAAGTGATCACAGAGAATCATTTATCAATATTATTCCCTAATATGTTTTTCAAGGAATAACAAAATAAAAGCCAGGTCAGTCAGGTTGACTGTAGGCTTGTGGCTGTATCAGCAATCCTGGATGAGCTGGCTGCTAGACAGGCACACAGGCAGATAGGCTGGCTGGAATGAGGTTAGAGGGTGAGGTAGCAAGTAGGTAGACATAGACGATATAAAAATAATAATGATACAGATTACATTATCACAGGAAATGGGATGATCGTACATGGCATTTATGATTCATGTTTGTCCTTGTCCTTTGACTCCCCCTTGTGACCATTCCAGGGTTTGGTTCTTGTCACAGTTCCCTTGTGTATTTTGTTAGCCTTCGTCCTGGCTCTCTTGTCAGTCATTTCCCATTAGTGTTTACCCTCAGCTGTCTCCAATTTGTGTGATTGCCTCCACAGTGTATTTTAACCCTTGTCTTGCTTTCAGGTGTCTCCTGAATATTGTGCTTCTTGTCCTTGCTTTAGTGTCTTGTGTTTCCTTGTGATTGACTTCTTGTTCTTGAACCTGATTTGTCCTTAGTGAATTTTTTTTTAGATTGCCTGCCACTTTTTGAACATTGCTACCAGTCAGTCTGATTGCCTTTTGTCCCTTGAACTCGTGCCCCTTTTTTTTGTATCTTCTGTCAGCCTATCTGCTCACGCACACTGTTGTGTGATTTCTTTGCTTTCTGTGTACGGATCTCTGCTTCGCCCTGGGTTCTGATAATGGATAGTTTTTCTTATGCCAACCTGTCTTATTTCTGCATTGGGGTCTTCCACCATCCACTTTCATGACAGCATTTATCTGTAGTGAGAGTAAATGAAGTTTATTATAAATAATAATAACCTAATATATTCTAAAGGGAAGAATGACTGTGTCTCTCCTCCATCCCCAAAATTGAAACTAAGCAATAAAAGGAGACGGGATCTGCATTCAAACCACGCATAGCATGTGCTTTCTTCACAGAAATGTAAAAAACAGCAAAATCACAGAGCTAGTCAGAGTGAGGAGGAGGGGGGAGGGGCCTCCTTCAGCTCTTGTGCAAACAAGACAATTAGTTTTTATATTGTTTTGTTTCTTTTAAATAATGCAGTCCCTCTCAAAAATGTTGGAAAAAACTGTCATGACAGAAAAAAACTGCTTCACTGGATGAAAGAAGAGAGCAAATGCTACATGCCCATCAAATGTGTTTTTAACTTTTTCAACATCATTTATTTTGTTAACTCAGACTTTGACAGAAACATTTTAAAAAGAAATTTGGTATTACAAATATTACAACATACATGTCATTTTTTCTCTATTATTATTGCTTTCAATGCATCTAAAACCACACAAAATTGGTTAAAATAGGGCTTGCCAATAACATTTTAGAGGTATAAAACCGTATTGCTTAAGGGGGCTCTGCCCCCTTGACCCCCGCCAGGGGCCTCTGCACCCCTGGTTGTGAGCCGCGATCACGTAAGCTACCTGGCACTAAAATGGTTCTAGCTAGAACCCTGATATAAATACCAGACTTACTGGTTTACTGGCTACTACTGTTCCTCTCCTTCTTTTTTGCTAAAGCTTATAGTTAGGGCTGGATCAGGTGACCCTGAACCATCCGTTAGTTATGCTGCTATAGACTTAGACTGCTGGGGGGTTCCCATGATGCACTGAGTGTTTCTTTCTCTTTTTGCTCTGTATGCACCACTCTGCATTTAATCATTAGTGATTGATCTCTGTTCCCCTCCACAGCATGTCTTTTTCCTGGTTCTCTCCCTCAGCCCCAACCAGTCCCAGCAGAAGACTGCCCCTTCCTGAGCCTGGTTCTGCTGGAGGTTTCTTCCTGTTAAAAGGGAGTTTTTCCTTCCCACCATCGCCAAGTGCTTGCTCACAGGGGGTCGTTTTGACCGTTGGGGTTTTTATGTAACTATTGTATGGCCTTGCCTTACAATATAAAGCGCCTTGGGGCAACTGTTTGTTGTGATTTGGCGCTATATAAATAAAATTGATTGATTGATTGATTCTTGTCCTCTGTCTTCCTGTTACTCCTCCTCCCCCTGAGTGAGGAGTTGTACAGTCTGATGGCCTGAGGGACAAAGGAGTTTTTCAGTTGGTTGGTCCTGCACTTAAGCCCCTTTCACACTGGCGTATTCGTAGAGCTGCTTATTGTGGCGAGTTGAGCAGCTCTCCGCCCACTTTTAGCAGCTCTACGTCGAGTTTTTTCTCCCCACGCAGCAGTATGTTGAGGGCTACGCATGTAGGATGGAAGAAATTAAACATGTTTAATTTTCTTCGGCGTAGAGCGCTGAACACAGTTTTAAGCAGGTCTACGCAGCACAGTGTTACTACATGCAAGTCTGTGCAACACGGCGCTCCTATACACAACCAAAAACTGAGTGCATGCATCCAGAATGATTCAGCTGGAGAACATGAGAACATGATCACACAGCCCACAGAGCCTGTGTGTGCTCAGAACAGCGAATTGAACCTCAACTCAGAATCTCTCTCTCTCTCTCTCTCTCTCACTCTCTCTCCCTCTGTCACTCTCTCTCTCTCTCTCTCTCTGTGTCTGATCAAAGCTGAATAAGCGCTGTGACTTTAAAATAAAAGCCTTGTCGCTGCATGTCAGTACGATCATCAGAAGCCCTGATCAAATCAGCGGACCTGATCGGAGCAGCCGGGGCTCTATAAGTTTAACGAGTCACAGTGCTTCATTCACAGCAGCCTTTACCAGAGCCAGGCACAGCAGCATCTGTGCACAATGAAAATGATCCACCAAGACAAAAAACAAACAACAACAACAAAAATGTTAAATGACTTTCTGAGCGGCACCACACCGTGCAGTAGAGAACAGAGCACACTTCCACAGAAGCAGAAAATAGCAGCTATGACTACATATGTGGCAGTAATGCAACTGGAAAACCCTCATGATACAGTCCACTGTTTTCCAAGTGCAACGATGTGTTCTGGACAGCTGGCAGGAGTGAACTGGGTTTAAATAGCGGCAAGATCTACAGGGTCTGTGTGCACACACTAAGAAGCGAACACACGCAGCTGCGAGCAGATCCACAAACATGGAAAAAGGCTGAGTACGCGCGCATTTCGGGCGTACTTAAATGAAACACAATGCCGCAATACGCAGCTCTACAAATACGCCAGTGTGAAAGGGGCTTTAGGAAGGAGCAATCTATGGCTGAAGAGGCTCCTCTGGTTGCTGATGATAGTATGCAAAGGGTGACTGGCATAGTCCATAATGTCTAGCAGTTTGTCCAGTGTTCTCTTCTCTGCCTGTCAAGAAAGATGACTTTAAGCTTGCTTTCAGCATGTTTTCATCTTGGAATATATTACGTGCCATTGGATTATTACACACGTTGTTGGAATAAACTGAACAGTGTTTGGTACTTTCCTGGAGTAAGTGAGGTCATACCGGACTTTTCCATTGCAGATGGAGAGGCCTACGGGATGAACTCAGTGGTGAAGACGATGGAATATGTCTAAGATGATTTTGAAATGACAAAGTATGATCAAATGAAGTATTAATGTGTTAAAAGTAATATCTAAGAATGATTCCAACATAACAAGTATGATTAAATGAACTATTAATATAATAACAGTAAGGGTTGATTAGAAAACGTATGTTACAAATAAGTGAAAAGAATGATTATATGAGTTGTTTTTCATAAAGGGTGCAGTCAGAGAAAGAGGAATTGAAGTTGTTTTTCATGGCAGTCAGAAGAAAGAGGAACTGAAAGAAGTTGTTTTTGTGCAGAGGCAGAGACAAAAAAGGAAGTTAATGATGTCGCAAGCGAGGCCAGAAGAGCTGATGATAAAAACAACTGTTCAGAACATTAAGATGTGATGAGATATTGAGGAATAATAATGAATGAAAATGTTGTATATGATCATATAAATTGTTTTATGTGAAAAAGAGTTGTAATGAGATGATTGAATATGATTAATGTGATTGATGTGACATGATTTAGAAAGTATGAATTCTCGGGAAAGATGTGTTTCTCGGACAAGATGTGTTAAACAGGAACTGAGGTTCTCCAGATGGCTTCCAGTAAAAGAAAGGAGTAGGGAGGGGGTTGTGAATCACCATTATCCCCATGGTAACCAAGATCAACTCAGCAACAACAAGTTTCATATAAAAACTGGACAACAACAGGAAGTGGGGTTATTCTTCCAGGGAGAGGTGCTGTTGTCACTTCTCCGCTGCTACGAGGAGATCACAAGACTTGACCATCTTGTGAGCTGCAATTGGAATCGAGGAGCGAGAGGATTGGAGACATAAGAGATTATTTGAGAGAGTTTTCAACTCCCACTCAGGCCGTCCAGTCACGGAGTAGCAGAGCATTGGAGAATAATCACTGGCCTTAAGTCTGAGTGGGGAAGTTTCAACGTTTTCTCTCTCATGGAACATCACATCTTACCAGAATGGATTAGATCAACTTTTGGTTGATTGAAGAAGGAATAAACTCTTATGTGGATTTATTTCCTGAAGGATATAAACTCTTATGTGGATTATTTCCTGAAGGATTACAACATCACAAGGATCATGGTCAGCTAACAACTAAAAGCTGATGAAGAGGAGACCAAGTTCATCGAACTGGGGATTTTAACATCAAAAACCTCCTTCCCTCACTCCTAGAAAAATTATTAAGAAGTTAATCCAGTCCAGTCAGAGTAAGATCAGACAGCATTATTGAATCAAAAACAAAAATCTCTGCCAATTATTATTCTGATTATATTTGAATTACTGTTGTGAAATTATCATCATATAACCGATTTTGATTATGTTGTCAGCACTTGAAAAACCTGCAATAAATTTCCATGCATGCAGTTAAAGTGTTAAGGCTCGGACATTGGCTTTATTGATTCTTCTTAAGGTGTAAAAGTTAAAGTTTTTTGGATGTATAACATCAAAAAGTGCTCTAAAAGGTTAGTCTGGTTTTTAATGAAATTAACGCATCCTGGGGACTCGCTGTACGAGTCACTAAATTTAAAATCTAGCAACCTTCCAAGAGCCCTGATCCATAAGAGGAGAGCTGCCGTTAACGGGCGTGGCCGGCTCGTATCCTGGTTCCAGAAGGAGGCTATTGGACCGGGGTGCGAGATCAGCGTCAGCGGGGTGGACGTCCGGATGGAGGCAGTGAGCGGCTAGACGAATCTCCTCGCCACCAGCTTGAACAGCCTTTGTGCAGCCCCGCCGGGTAATACCCGCGGAGACACGAAGGTCGGACCCCAGAGACGGAGAGCTGGTTTATATATATATATATATAAAGCGGGATCTGACACGTGGCGCCCGAACAGGGACCTGACGAAGTGTAGTCGGGTCCGAGGAAGAATCCTGGCCAAAGGAGAATCTTTTGCCATTGGATAGGTGGAAAACCCCTGAGTGGATTACCAAGGGAGACAGTGTTGTGGAGAGTGTCGGCTGATGGCCTGTATAGGTCCAGTAACGGCTTGAAACACATATGTTTTCCAGAGGGGTGGAAAATTTGGAGGCGACTACCAGGAGGATGAGGTAAAGACAACAGGGGTAAGCATCCCAGGGAGCTGGGATCAAGGACGAGAAGCAGACGTGTCACTGCTGGATCGTCTGGACTGGGACGAGAAGCAGACGGAGATAGCCTGCTGGATCGTCACGAAACGACGAGGAAGGGAAGCAGACGAGGGAGCCTGCTGGATCGGATCGTCAAAAAGAGAGCAGGTATGAGAGTATACCGTGCAAAATGGTGATCTACAAGAGAGAATAGGATCATCAACCCGTGAGGTTCCTGAGGGGAGAAGCGGGAAAAGGAGCAGCTGATTCGGAGTTAACCTCTGGAATTAGCGCTGAATAGCCAAGTAGTCTGTCATTCATCCCTGACTCAAGGCGCCAAGAGAGGCTTTGAGAGGCGGATGACTCGAGACGACAAGGACCATAGCTGAAGTCAAGGAGACGACAGTGGTGGAATCGACAATCTCAGCAACCGAGAGAATAAAGAGAGGATAATCATTACAAAACAGTAAGGTTAGTGTTAAAAACAAGCATTAAAAATATGGCTGAAGAAGAGTCAGGACCTGTAGCAACCCCTGAATCCGAACCAGACGAGGAAAAAGGAGTGAATATTCAGCCACACAGAGTGGTATTGTATGGACGAGGATATGATTTTTGGGCAGAAACAGTTCAAAAATATGTCAGAGATCAAAGTGTAGAAACTGATGAAGAAAGTTTCAAAGAAGTTATGGCAGAAACAATACGCACATTAGGGATATATTATCCAGGTCAGCATAAAGAGGGGCAGATCCTGGCCATTTTGGAGAGCCCACCAGTCCCGAAGGACAAGATGGGGACCAGAGAGTGGCTTGAGTGGTGGTGCAAACTTCTCGAAGAAAGGTGGACAAGAGGACAAATCACCACCTTAATAAGTCCTGAGAAAAGTTATGACCCCATAGTAAAAATGACAGCTGGGTTGTTGGGAGTAGAGACGGTCCTGGTTGATGTTAAGGCAAAATCGGCGTCCGTGTATGCCGAATTTAAGTCTGTGGCAGAACGACTAAAAGGGGTAGGAAGAATGCTTAAGGAACGATATCCTACAATAGAAGATGAGAATGGAAGTCAGATCCTCAACACTGGAGATGAGAGCAAGATAGATTCCCAGACCGAACCCGAACAAAGTGATGAGGAAAACAAGCCAGAGGAAAGTGAAGATGAATTAACATCCCAGGGAGGTCCTAATTCTGGAGTAAATGGTCAAGAATATCAAAGCCCGGACCAGCTCCACACAAGCTTTGACCCGGTGTGGCAAAAATTGCCCTTAGGAAGTGTGAGAGGAACGACCTCAACAGTTAAAAAACATACAGAACGCCTGATTGAGCAGGAGAAAAGACGAAGAAGCCTTCAGGGAGTATCTGGACAGATATTCCGTCGGTCGCCGGAATGTGGGCCCAGAAGCTTGGGGCAGCTTAAATCTGAAGAATGTGCTCCCGGACCGAGTTACCATAGTAAAGAGGAAGGGCGCTCACAGGAAATCTTTAGAAAATCTAAAGCAAAAACCCACCATGTATATGTTGAATCTGATTACATGGAGGACTTGAACCCTATGCCCGAAGGAACCAAAAAGATGGTGACCCAAGATGGAGGACGAGCATATCATTATTTTGGCAGTCCTTGGGATATAGATGGAGATAGTCTCATTGTCTTCACAAATCCCAAACTGAAAATTGCCAACCGAAAATTCCGAGCAAGCCTCAAGGAGAAGGCAGGCAAAGAGTACCGAGAGGAGATTAAGAACATAAAGGGGAGAAATCTGGAGGGAAAATCAATGGTGATAACAAGCGCACCACGAATGAATTATCATGCACTCATACATGTGCCTTTTGAAAGCTACCCAGGGAGAGAAAATTCAATCGAATACACGGAGAAAATGTTGAAAACTCTGGGAATAGCTATCGATATGGCCAAAGAACGCCAGCATCGGCGAGTGGTGATATGTGTGGACGGATTACGATCTGGACATATGACATGGGAAGAGGCAGAAAAGGTTGCCATGGCAGCCGTGAATCTACACATGCGTACCCCAGGAGTATGGGGATCAATGAGAGAGAGCAAGATCGAGTGAGAAGGGCACTTGAAGCGGTGAATTTAGGGCCAAATAGAGCAGGTCCAAAGAAGGGTGCAGTTGGAGCAAGTGGAGTGTCAACTAGTCCCCCGTTAGTGATGCAGCCCATTCCCATGGCGACAAGTGAGAAAAGATCAGCACATGCTGTGGGGGTGCAGCAATTAAGGATTAAAACCCCACGACCAACATTAAAACAAGTTGCAAGTGGGCTCCAGACTATCATACACCCGACAGGTTCCCAATCACGGATGAAAGAGCCTTTCCAGGCTCCTCCACCGGATAATGGAGAAGAGGATCCTATATTCATTCCTTTACCAGTCGGAAATACTGAAGCAACTGGGGCACCCCGAAAGTCAGAACAAAACGGGGACCCACAACTACAAGACCTATGTCCTCTCCATGAATCTGATATGGATGAGGACCAGGAAAGAGAGTCTGAAGAGGAGATCAATCCACAAGACTCAGAAGAGGATGAACCGTTATCTGTGGTAGGAGAAAGAGAAGTCTCGCGCCCAGAACTACGAACTGGACGCTACAGAGGACGAAAGAAAGAAGTTGGGGTGTATAATGTGTGTGTAGCCTCTGAGAGAATTGCAAGAGATGTCAGAGTCAACCCAGTGGAGACCCGAGATAAGCGACAAACCTACGCTCCAGAAGTTGGACAAACTGGGTATGACATCCCAGAAGAGTGGATAGAGCGACAAGATGAAAAGAAAACTCTCGAGGTAACAGCTACTGTTGGAGAGTGGGCTAATATCCTAATGTGGCCTTTCTATCCTACACTAACTGCCTGTAAAGAGTTAACAAATAACTTCAGAGTCGCCTATTTAGGCGTTGCCCATGATGTGATGTTGAGAAAACTAAAAACAGCAGCTTTACGCTGGTCACGGCAAGTGTTGAGAGAAACCAATGAAGAAAATCTGGATGATGAGGGAGAAACAATTCCACCATCGTTAGGATTACAAGCGAGCCTCCCAAATCGGAACTTTCCTGCTGGATCTAGAGAGCAAAATCGGCTAGCAATTCAAGCTGAAATTCAAGCAGACGGCAGGGAATTCCGTGAGTTCAAGAAATTAAAGATGCTGGTGAGAGAGAAAGAACCAAATGAAGACTTAAAGGACTATTTGAAAGAAGTGTGGCCCCTTATCAACAGAGCTTCGAACAGTGAAGAGGGTAAATCTATGTGGCTAGCCCAAGTTACCAGTCAACCCATCAGTCGGGGTGAACCAGCACGAAACCATTATGCCAGGTTAGTGTTGGAAGATCCCAACGATGAAGATTCCCATATTGCTCGAGCTAAAGCTGGACTAGACAAAGGTCAAACATTGGTTCAAGTTTGGCATGGGCTGAAACAGACGATTTTGCCACAACGCTATGTTAGGGCACTGAGAGAGGTCACTAAAGGAAGAAGAGGAGAGATAACTTTTGTGAAAATGCCCATAGACGGCACTACAGTCCCTCAAATGGATGCGGTGGTAAAGAGCTGGGATTTGGAGCAGCAGTTCTATGAAGAAAAAAGGAAGAAGGAGAGCACCCCGAAATCAGGACAAAAACCGGGGGGAGTGGAAAAAAGAAATTCAGTGCCTAAACCACCACCTCCTCAGTCACATCAAACACCACAGAGGAATAATCAAAGGCCTCCAGCTGGACAATGGAGCTCTCGGCCGAGAGGTCCACCGCTTCCACCACCACAATCGCGACCTACACCTGCACCACGTAATGGTGGCTATCTCCCTAAAGAGGAGTACAACAAATTAACTCCAGAGCAAAGGAAAGCCCTCCAGGAAGTCCGCCAAGCTACAGCGGCGGCTGGAGGGCAACAGAAGTAATGGCTTCGGAGGAGCGGGTCACGCTAGACCATGCCTACTGGGAAGGGGACGATATCTACACTGATGTGGATGGAGAACCGTACCTGGTGGACACGGGAGCAGAGGTGTCCATGCCCCGCAGAAACCTCGTTACCATAGGATACCTATTGATCCAGTATGCAAATGGGGCAACGGAGAGAACACCATTTGAAATATGGAAGAGGATAGTTTGGCTAAAAGGCCCCTTTAATTTGATATCAGTCAGAGATTTGAAAGAATTGCATCAGCCCAAAAGACTTCGAACTCTAATAAGAGGACAAGTGAAAAAATTACAAGCAAGAGTTGTACGAATGGGAATAACTCCAACTGGAAGAAGTCCAGTAAGCTGGTACAAAGAAGTGGATGTACCGGCTGTCACAGAAGAAAAAATTGAAGAAAGTGATTTCTCTGAAGCAGGGAAAGAAAAATTGAGGGAAATTATCTCCGAAGCTGAAGTAGCATGATTTAAAAATGATTGTGGAGATTTCGGGACTAAACACATTCATGTCATCGAAGGAGGAGTACATCCACCGGTGCGACAATATCCCTTGAACCCTGGAGCGGTTGAGGAAATGGATAAAATAGTAAAAGAATTGGAAGCTTTGGGGATCATTCGAGTGGAATTAAATCCGATCACTAACAGCCCCATCCAAGCAGTTAAGAAGCCAGAGTCGGCAGGAGGAGGCTGGAGACCTGTAATCAACTTCAAGGCTCTCAATCGACGAACAATAGCCAATAGAGCGAGTTTGATAAATCCCCAAGGAGCACTGAAAACGCTCCAAATTAAGAAATATAAATCATGCATTGATCTGGCAAATGGATTCTTTTCCCTGCGATTAGCAAAACAGTCACAAGGGAAAACCGCATTCACACATAAGGGGAAAAGCTATGTGTGGCAACGACTCCCGCAGGGATACAGAAATTCACCAAATGTGTTCCAAGCAGCAGTAACAGAAATATTGAAAGATCTGGGAGTAACAGTCTACATTGATGATGTGTTTATCGCAGATGATGACGAAAATGAACACCTAATGCGGCTGCAAAAGGTGATACAGAAGCTCACAGAAGCTGGATTAAAACTCAACCTGAAGAAATGTCAGTTTGGACAATTCAAGGTTAACTATTTGGGATTCCAGGTATCATCAGACTTGGGACTCTCAGAAGGATACCGAGAAAAATTGAGTCAGATTAAACCACCTCAATCTGAGAATGACCTACAGAAGATATTGGGACTGTGTAACTATGTGAGAGATCACGTTCCACACTATCAGAAATACGCAAAGCCCCTTTATGCTCGTCTCAAGAAGAAACCTGATGGACAAGAGCAAAAGCAATGGATTTGGACAGCTACAGATCAGGATTGCTTGGAAAAGCTAAAGAAAGCCATTCAAGACGCAGTTAGGCTGGAGCTGCGTAGTCTGACTACTCGTCTGCTAGCCGAAATAAGCTGTGAAGAAGAGGATTCGGTGGTAAAAGTGAGCAATGAAGGAGGGGGTATGGTAACATTGTGGAGCTATACTCTGTCTTCTATTGAGAGAAAATATCCACCAGAAGAAAAAGAACTAGCAGTCCTGGCTAGATATTGGAGTGCATTAAAAGAACTTGCACAAGGACAGGGGATAAAAGTTATCACTCAAAGCCAAGTCCACCGGTTCCTAAGAAAAGGAACAATTGAGAGTACTAAAGCCACAAATGCCAGATGGGGAAGGTGGGAGGACATCCTGCTAGACCCTGAGCTGGAAATTGGGCCAAACCAGTCGGCGACAAAAAAGTTACCGAAGGAGATGCAACTCCCTGTGGAGCCATACGACTGGACTATGTACACTGATGGATCAAAGAAAGGTACAGACAATGTAGCTCATTGGGGCTATATTCTGAAGTATCAAGATAAGGAGAAATATCGTCAAAAAGGTCAAACGCCAGGGAGTGCCCAAGCTGGAGAAGTTACAGCAATACTAGAAGGACTCTTGGAGTTAAACAAGAGGAAAGTAAAAAAGGCTAAAGTGGTTACAGACAGTCATTACTGCGCACAAGCCCTGAAAGAGGACTTATCCATTTGGGAAGAGAATGGATTTGAGGGAGCTAAGGGGAAGCCTGTAGCTCATATGGATTTGTGGAGGAAAATAGCCGAGTTGAGGCTAACAATGGACTTAGATGTGGTACATCAGAAAGCCCATGTAAAAGGAGGAGCGCATTGGAGCGGGAACGAAGAAGTGGACCGCTATGTGCAGCTGAGAAAAGTCGTCGTTGTCGGGATCGAGAAGTGGGAACAGACACCCAAGGGAAGGGTAGTTCCAAAGGAGTCCGTGAAAAAAGTGGTGCTGGCCGTACATGAAGCGCTTGGCCATGCAGGCACCATTCCCACACGGAAGGAGCTGGAGAAGCTGCAACTTTGGATTCCGAGAAACCAAGTCTACCGAGTTCTCAAAGACTGTGAAGTATGTGGTCGATACAATGCAGGATGACGAGGACAAAGGGTGGATGGTTTCACCATAAAGAGTACTGTTCCATGGGGATCAGTATGCATGGATGTTGCCGGGCCCATGGGGGTGACCGGTAAGAAAGGAGAAAAGTATCTGTTGGTGCTTGTGGACTCTAAGTCAGGCTATGTGGTTGTTAAGCCTGTGAGAAAAGCCAACGGCAGCAGTGTGATCAGCATGTTGGATCAAGTGTGTTCAAATCTGGGGATACCTAAGGAGCTGAGAACGGACAATGGAACACATTTCCGTAATGCTCAGGTCGACCAGTGGTGCCAGAAAAATGGAGTAATGAGAATTTACTCGCCCCCATACACCCCACAAGCAAATGGAGTTGTGGAAAGGGCTATTGGACTGGTGAAAAACTGGATTGGAAAAAATGCTAACACGAAGGAATGGCGTACTAAGGCCCTGGAAATTGGACAGGCCCTGAATGACCGCCAACGTGCCGGCAGGCCCACCCCTTCGCAAGAACTGAACCAACGCCCATTTTCGACACCGGAAGTGGGGAGGAGTCAGATTGAAAGGGACAGAGAACCAGAACCAAAGATCCCATTCAAGGTTGGACAGAAGGTGTGGGTAAGACCTCGAGATCACCCGACAAACACTGCTGTTAAACCTAAGTATGAGACCACAGATACAGTAGTGAAGATACTGGATAGTAACACAGTAGAGTTGAAGAGGAAAGGAATCCAAGGAGTGGAGCAGCTGAAGCCAACTCCTAACTAGACGAAACCAGGAGCTAAGTATGGCCACAAACACCCAAGAACTTCCACCCTTCGTCAGAATGGCCACTGTCAATGGGGTGGTTGCCTTAAGAAGAACAAGAGAAGGCCTCTGGGCAGGCAGAGCCCTGAGGATACTATCTCATTCAAAGAAAGGATTTTTATCTAATGAAAAGGAGTTATTACAGTGGAAAAAAGTTGAGAATCACTGTGTGATTTGTCGTGGAGACGTACCGTTGACGGTCCAATGGTCGGGACCTGGAGTTAGAAAACCCCCAATTCCAAATGGGGCAAAGTATGAATTCAAGCAATTACTTCACAAGCCGGTGAAGGTTTTGGATGCACTTGTGTGTGGGTTATGCCGACTAACCCACTTGCCAAGAATGGTCTTTTACACCCAGTGGGACCTACGTGGAGACAATGTGGATATGCAGGTGTGTTCATGCTATTGGAATGGATGTAACATCGAATATTGCCTGGTGTGTAAAGCAAGAACTCATATGGGAAGACTACGGCATGTGGTAAAAGCAGATGGATGGCAAGTGAGAAGATTTTTAGACCCTCTGAGGACATTTCACACCGATGAAACCTGCTGGGCTAATCCTGCAGCAACAACTGCGCTTGATCAAGCTGAGGGGCATCAAGGCAGCGGTGACGTGAGTCCAACGGCACCAAGTGTCTATTTGATGTTGGACACAACTGGAGCAGGAGGAAGTGACCAAGCTGCAGGAGGTAGTGAACGAAAGCCGTCTTTGTTGCATTAAGCTATACAGCAAAGTTGGTCCCAGGGTCCAGAGTATGGGCAAACTTATGACCCTCCAATAGATGCAATGCAAATTCCACTGGTGTTCAGAGTATACAGAGATCCGGAGCGACCCGGATATACAGACATGATGGAAGGACTGACCGATGATCAACAGCAAAAAGCCCAAGAAGAAGGATGGATTGGCCCTTGGGAATTGACAACTTGGGCAAAATTGATAGAAGAAGTTCTAAAAAACCCAGAAGTTTTACTGGAAGATGCAGAAGAGGTGCCACAAGAAAAATGGGGCAGAGAAACCCTTATGTATTATTTTACCACTGGATTAGACGCCTGGGGAAATAAAGCAGCAAAACCAAAGAAGAAGTCAGCTGAGTATCACGTGACACCCGAAGAATGGGTGAGGAAAAGGAGGATACAATCTAGAGGGGGAGTGGCTAGCAGAGCGGACACTCCTAGTAGGCCGGACCAAACAATTAGGGTGCGGCTCACAGTGCTGATGGTGTTGGTTCCCTATGTGGGGGTTTATTCTGTCGGAGCACACATTGAACTCCTGGAGGGACAGCAGCAGTCAGACCAACCGACTCAAGGTGAGGAAAAATCAAGAAAGTCTCGGAATCGCTGGATGTTTCCCTCCATTTTCCGCGGAACAAGGAAGAAGTAAGAAGAAACGGCTGTTTGCAAAATGTCGCAAGGACCAAGTGTAAATAGAATACCCGTTATTAATAATCGAGGAAGATTTGGACCCTACATACAACATGTCCTCGGTGCTGAGAAACTATACTTAAATTGGCCAGAAAGACTTTGAAGAAGAAAACTGGAAACTAGCATCTAAAGGATATTTTGTCTCAAATTATGAATATAAAAGAGATGCCGAATTAACAGAGACAACAGGACAGAAAATACTCTCTGACCGAGTGCTAAGCGATGCAAGTCTGCAGTATTGGTACATACACGGACGCCGAAAAATGTCCCAATCGATTCCAAGCTGTCCAGATACATACCCATGGATATTAAATGTGGTTTACCTACAAATCAAAGGCCTAAGATTCACAGTGAGATGGGGGATTAATTACGTTGAGCCACTCCAAGGAGTCTACGTTGAAATATACCTTAACCAGTACTTGATCTGGATGACAAGCCCCAACATGAAACGTCAATTGAACAGACGACTGCAAGACCCCAGATATCCCGTATTAGATAACCAGACATTAAATTTGAGAATTGTTGAAAAACCTCTGGACCAACTGTACCACCAATTTTTGAGAACCAACACTTCATCTTCCTCTACAAATAGGGGTCTGGAACTGTACTCAGGCAATGAAGATTCAGCTTCAGATTGAGCCTATGGATCAAGAAGACAAGCCTACAGTTCCCCTTTATGTGGCCCTATCACAATCCAGGTATTCTGGATACCGGTTTTGGCAGCATTGGCAAGATCTATGGAGCTATGTACCCCCAAATCGAGTACAGAGAGTCCCTGAGGGACCCCTCCCTAAACCTGATAGAGTGATTGTTACGATGTGGAAATGGGCATGGAGAGGAATGGATTCAGAACTTAACCACCCATCTCCCATCTACACTCATCTCATTAAGAGACAACGACTGTTCCCTATGGTGGTGCATCTTGGCAAGAAAAGAAGGAGACCGATGGCAGAGTAACGACTCACTCTGAATCATGCTGCGGACCTTCAAATTGGATGAAAATAATGTAAATAGTCTACGCTCCGGGCTGAGAGGACTTACACCATATTTGGAATTACCCTACAAGAAAATATGTTTAAGCTGGCCACAAAAGGATTACAAAGAAAAAGGATGGTTGCTGGGAGCAGGAGGATACTTTGTAGATAATGACTCATGTAGCAGAACTGCTGATCTTACAGCGCCTGGAATATATACTCCTCTAGAACCTATTGTGGAAAAAGTTGGACAACACTGGAATTGCCCCGGGGTCAGATGGAAGTTTTACCCAATTCCCCGGTGTCCAAATATATACCCCTGCATCTTGAACGTGGTGTATATACAGAAAAGGGGCTACAGATTTAAAATAAGATGGGGACCTAATTATGTTGATCCATTACATGGAATGTATGTGGATATTTGGCTCGGATCTTTCCAGATTTGGACCAGTAGTCCCTACATGTTTAAAAGACTTCAGAAAAAAGAAGCACAATCAGCTTTTTATTTGATTGAGAATCAAACTTTGCCAATATGTACGACAGTACAGTATGTTGACATCGAAAAAGGTGGAAGTGTTCCACCTATTAGAAGTGGATGGCGAACCAGAGTACTAGTGGGGCTTTGGCAACCCCCAAAGGCTATACTTATACAACTTGGCATAAAGTCGGGAAGAGGATTATTTCGAAGATCAACTCCTCTGTACTCTGTGATAGCACAGTATCTCTACAATGGAGCGGCATATTGGAATGCCTATGAGGATATCTTGCACCTACGTAGAGAATTGAATCCTGCATCTTCACAGTGTTTCTTCACACCCCAGGGACCACCGCCTGAAATGAAGGAAGTGACAGTTGTCACTTGGCAATGGGCGTGGCGAGGACTGGATATTAGACTCCCGTGGCCATCTCCCTTGTTAAACATTCTTCTTCAGCAACGAGCATCAAGTGTCCCTGGTGAGAGCACGAGACAAACAACAGCACCAAAGATCATCTATCTCCGAGATGGGAGAACCACAGGAAGACAATGTGATCACCACGCAACCTCAAAGGATCAATGACAGACCAAGAGAAAGAGAATCTGGCATAGAAATGCCACTGCTGCGACAACCTCGAGGGCAGGAGCCGCTGCCACCGGTACCAAGTGAGTTCTACTACGAAAATGGGATAAGGCAGCAGCAACAGCAGCAACAAAGCTGGCCATGGAAGAAAAAGTGCCTCCAATGTTGGAGTTGGATGGCCAGACTTACAGCATTATTAGTCGGCATTGCTGTACTTCTAGCTATCCTGTACCATTATGGTAGTACGCCCTGGACCTTGACCCATATCAGGGTCCAGTACGCAACAACTAAAACTTTTCAACAGACATGTTGGGGAGTTGAATCAAGAAACACCTACATGATATGGGACCAGAATTCTACAGAGAAATGGGCAAAGATGAAGAACCTAACTCAGCACATGCAGAAGAACAAGTGGCTGCAATACTTGAACGACAGTGGAGAATTTCCAACCGTCACTACCAATCACAACCTGACCACCGGAGCAGAAATCCTTCAAAATCTACAAGTGAGGGATAAAGAGATCATCGTGGCAACCATCTTACGGTTAAAACAAAAAGAACGAAGAGAAGTAGGCTGCACTTGGATAAGACCTGAACCTGGCGAGCCAGCCTGGTATTGCTCATGGGGATGCAGAGTACTACCGGGCTATCGAGCAGGATATTGGGAAAAAGAAGCTGTTTTTCCAGCGTTACCAAGACATGATGTTTGCAGAATGATAATGCCTACCTGGAAACATTGGGGAAATTACAACCTCACCTGTGACAACACCCGCAGCAGAGTGCCGAAAGTGGATACTACATCTACAATAATCCCTCCGTTGAACAACTTTACCGACATAGGAGCAGGAATATTATACTCCAAACCTACCGTCATCTCACCAGAAGGATCGGTGGGATCCACAAAGATATCCCCAACACAGAGAGGAACTAAATTACTCCCTGCATCGCCAACACAAGATACACAGCGAGTATTAGAACCAAAAGTTTAAATTAATGCTAATGAAGTTAGAAAGAGATGGAAGGAGCTTAATGATTATTGTGTAAAAGAAAAAATAGCAAAATTAGACAGATGTTATTGGAATCGACCTATAGGATGCAAATCTCAAAACTACATGGTGCTTACACCAGTTATTGATTTGATAGACAGGATTGTACAAGAAGCAAAACATGATGATTGGCTTAACGACACCTTTCCGTGGGTCTGGAGTGTTTCACTAAGACACTTCGAGGGGAATTTTCCAAAGGGATACATGTGGACTGGGCATAGTTTGAAAGGTCCATATAAAGCAAATTTCTATGTGCAAAAACTACCAAAACCTGATGAGCTAAGGTCAGTACCACAGGATGATTTTGACAAAATTGATCAATGCGTGGCGCATAAAATCTATGTAAGCTTACATGAGACAGAATACCATAGTAGTTTGGCTGCAGGTTCTGGTAAATCCCCCCGATGTCCCATAGACCAAATTAAGACAGAGAATTGGCTAAGATGGGTATATAACTGTACAAAGTTGTTACAGATTCCAACTATTAAGGGGACCCTTCAAGCATGGCAGGAAGGACTTAAGCGTAGTGAGGACGTCACCTGGTGGGGAATGGAGAGATTTGAAATTGAAGATTGGGTATTCCCCTGTTTAGATCAAAGTGATAATTATTGGGTTAGATATCAATACATCGCCACGGTCTACTCCAGAGATAGAGATACTTGGTCTGGTTTACTCTGGAGACCAGATCCTTATGTTACACCACGGCCATGGAAAATGATTTGTAATAAGCTTAACACTACATGCACAATAAGCCTTGCCCGTCAAAATTGTAGAAATGTTCCTGGCTGGGAGGGATATTGTGATGCTTATTATGACGGCGAGTACGACACTTATGGCCATCAAACAGTTTGGGAGAAGAATGGTGCTGGCGAATGGATAAGAGCTTTTCCACCCAACGTTGGATGTGCAAAGGCTGTCCTGGGACATGGAATGTCGAAAAGGAGGCAGATCCTAGGTCACATAGTGCCATTTGTTGAAGATCCTGTGATAATGCTTGAAGAAGGATATGCTTTCAAGAAAAGTTTGTGTGAAGGACAAAAAATTGTTGGTTACGAATGGTTGGGGCCCAATCGGATTTACAATAATGGTACATGTGAATCGCCTGCAGAACATTGGATTAGCTGTGGAGAAGGAAGAAGTCGGCATGAATGTTCTTGGTGGGAAAGAACGCAAATAGTCGCTGGAGAAGCCATCACCACTTTTGCTGCAGAGACCGGAGAAGTCATTAAAGAAGGTCTCGAAGTAGTGACTGGTTGGATTGGACATTTGTTTGGATATCTTTGGCCCTATCTGTTAACCATAATAGGATTAATTATTGCTGCAGTAATTGGATATGTTTTGCTAAAAGGAAGTTTCGCAGCCGCCCTGCGCTTGTGTAGGAGGAGCACACAACGCAGTGAAATGGAGCCCCTCCTCCGTTAGGGGAGGAGCTATGGAGCCTATAAAGCTCGACGCCGAGACACGCCCTGTTCATTCTGCCTTGGGGGAGCGACGGAAGAAGCATCTACATAACAGCACACCAACTTAAGGAGATAAGTAAAGAGAATAAGAGAGCACAATGTCCAACAATACTGGCGGCATAACTGACACCATCTTCAAAGTGAGTAGAGTGGAGTTTATTGCACTACTGTTAATATGGCTGCTATACTGCTGTGTCGGCCGTTGGGACTTACGACAACCACTGCGAATAGTAACGCTACTACATGGATGTGTCAGATTGGCGATCATCAATCTGCACTACGGTCAGAGTGACTTAGGGTTGTCTTTATTCATCACTCACGTCCTCGGTCGCTTTAATCTCCAGTTTGACTGTTGGGGAATATGGCAGTACACATCGATTACAATTTGGATGGTGATAGATATGACAGCAATCTTTTACGCCCCGGCAGTAATAGCTGACATTGTGTGCGAAGCTGTGATGGCCCTGACCCTATTGGTGTACATAGCTACGTTAACTGGAGCCGTACAACGCAAGAAACCCTGGCTCTACAAACTTGGACTGATCATAATTTGGGCCTTAGGATGGGGAATATTATCATCCTTATACTGGCTGTCCATGGTTAGTCAACTACTCCTGCTGTTATGGTTTACGACTTATGATGCTTGCTTCCCACGTACAGCTTCTTCAGCTACTACGGGAATGGTAACGTCATCACCATCCCAATCTCCTACGGTGATCATGAGGCAGCTCTGGCGTGCATCTGAATAATCCCAACGAACTCTTTTGCTTGCTTGCAATATAATAATTAAAAGACTAATGTTTCCTCTTACACTGTAGGGGGATATAAGATGTATTAATTGTCAAGCCATCTTGGAACAAGCGATCTACCTCTGGGAGGTAACACCGACTCTGTGGTGCCCGACGTGTTACAGCAACAACTTCGCTGTCCAAGTGGCACGAGGAATAATGGGACGGAAGGATACATCTTTTGTGCCCCAGGTACCAACAGCAACATACCTGAAAATTGAGGCTGAGGCAACTGTGATTTGGCATTCCCTTGTGGTTGATCAAATACGGGCTGACACTATAGTGTCTCCAGAAGGATATATGTATTGCCCCGTGTTTTCCAAAATGTGGATGTACCCTACGGGAATAAGATTCTCCACAGCTCATCTTGCCGATGGCCGGATCGTGGCCATTGGTCCTTCACTACCACCAGCACACTGTGGAGGTTGGAGTGCAGACCGAGGATATAAACTGGTGTTTGGATGCCCTCACGCAGGTGTTCCTGGAGGAACACCTTCAACAGCCTGAGCCTGAGGATATTCACGCTGAAGCTTCACCTCAACCGAAGGATACATCACCACCATGGCCATCTACACCAGTTACACCGTGTTATACACCTGTGACCCCCGCTTCACCATGTGCATCATCGTTCCCTGACGGATTATCATCTCAGGAATATGAGGCGACACCATCTCCATCGGAATTACCATCGCAAGCATCGCAACTGGAGGAGCAGCCTTCTGACGACGACAGCAATCTACAGATGGGCGAGGAGGAGTACGTGGTGCTGGACGAGTGTCGTTCAACTCCAGCGCCTCCTGTTCTGTCTCCGATGGTGGATGAGAAAGAAGTGCTCACCCTTCACCCTATCGACGACGACGGAGATGTTTTTATGGAAGTATAAAGAGATCGGCAGAGCTTCAAGTCATGGAGGGGGTGTCAAGAAAGATGACTTTAAGCTTGCTTTCAGCTTGTTTTCATCTTGGAATATATTACGTGCCATTGGATTATTACACACGTTGTTGGAATAAACTGAACAGTGTTTGGTACTTTCCTGGAGTAAGTGAGGTCATACCGGACTTTTCCATTGCAGATGGAGAGGCCTACGGGATGAACTCAGTGGTGAAGACGATGGAATATGTCTAAGATGATTTTGAAATGACAAAGTATGATCAAATGAAGTATTAATGTGTTAAAAGTAATATCTAAGAATGATTCCAACATAAGTATGATTAAATGAACTATTAATATAATAACAGTAAGAGTTGATTAGAAAACGTATGTTACAAATAAGTGAAAAGAATGATTATATGAGTTGTTTTTCATAAAGGGTGCAGTCAGAGAAAGAGGAACTGAAGTTGTTTTTCATGGCAGTCAGAAGAAAGGAACTGAAAGAAGTTGTTTTTGTGCAGAGGCAGAGACAAAAAAGGAAGTTAATGATGTCGCAAGCAAGGCCAGAAGAGCTGATGATAAAAACAACTGTTCAGAACATTAAGATGTGATGAGATATGAAGGAATAATAATGAATGAAAATGTTGTATATGATCATATAAATTGTTTTATGTGAAAAAGAGTTGTAATGAGATGATTGAATATGATAATGTGATTGATGTGACATGATTTAGAAAGTATGAATTCTCGGGAAAGATGTGTTTCTCGGACAAGATGTGTTAAACAGAAAAACAGGAACTGAGGTTCTCCAGATGGCTTCCAGTAAAAGAAAGGAGTAGGGAGGGGGTTGTGAATCACCATTATCCCCATGGTAACCAAGATCAACTCAGCAACAACAAGTTTCATATAAAAACTGGACAACAACAGGAAACGGGGTTATTCTTCCAGGGAGAGGTGCTGTTGTCACTTCTCCGCTGCTACGAGGAGATCACAAGACTTGACCATCTTGTGAGCTGCAATTGGAATCGAGGAGCGAGAGGATTGGAGACATAAGAGATTATTGGAGAGAGTTTTCAACTCCCACTCAGGCCGTCCAGTCACGGAGTAGCAGAGCATTGGAGAATAATCACTGGCCTTAAGTCTGAGTGGGGAAGTTTCAACGTTTTCTCTCTCATGGAACATCACATCTTACCAGAATGGATTAGATCAACTTTTGGTTGATTGAAGAAGGAATAAACTCTTATGTGGATTTATTTCCTGAAGGATATAAACTCTTATGTGGATTTATTTCCTGAAGGATTACAACATCACAAGGATCGTGGTCAGCTAACAACTAAAAGCTGATGAAGAGGAGACCAAGTTCATCGAACTGGGGATTTTAACATCAAAAACCTCCTTCCCTCACTCCTAGAAAAATTATTAAGAAGTTAATCCAGTCCAGTCAGAGTAAGATCAGACAGCATTATTGAATCAAAAACAAAAATCTCTGCCAATTATTATTCTGATTATATTTGAATTACTGTTGTGAAATTATCATCATATAACCGATTTTGATTATGTTGTCAGCACTTGCAAAACCTGCAATAAATTTCCATGCATGCAGTTAAAGTGTTAAGGCTCGGACATTGGATTTATTGATTCTTCTTAAGGTGTAAAAGTTAAAGTTTTTTGGGTGTATAACATCAAAAAGTGCTCTAAAAGGTTAGTCTGGTTTTTAACGAAATTAACGCATCCTGGGGACTTGCTGTGCGAGTCACTAAATTTAAAATCTAGCAACCTTCCAAGAGCCCTGATCCATAAGAGTAGAGCTGCTGTTAACGGGCGTGGCCAGCTCGTATCCTGGTTCCAGAAGGAGGCTATTCGACCGGGGTGCGAGATCAGCGTCAGCGGGGTGGACGTCCGGATGGAGGCAGTGAGCGGCTAGATGAATCTCCTCGCCACCAGCTTGAACAGCCTTTGTGCAGCCCCGCCGGGTAATACCCGCGGAGACACGAAGGTCGGACCCCAGAGACGGAGAGCTGGTTTATATATATATAAAGCGGGATCTGACAGCCACCATCACCAGAGAGTCCAGCTTCATGCCAACCATGGAGCCAGCTCACCTGATCACTTTGTCCAGCCTGGATGTGTCCTCCTTGGATGTACTGCTCCCCCAGCACACCACGGTGTAAAGGAGGATGCTGGCTACTACGGACTGGTAGATCATCCACAGGAGTTTCCTGCAGATGTTGCAATGCAGTGGTTGCATTTCCTTCTGAACAACCTCTGACTTGGTGAATTATGTATGAAACAGTCCTGCCCATCCCCGCAGAGAGTTGGCAATATTCTCACTCTGGTTTCTCGTGTTTGCAGGAATGCAAGACTGACTCATGGTCTGCTCCTCAAGCTGATAGGGAAACTGACTGCAGTGTCAGCAGTCGTACCTCTGGGACTCCTGTTTTTGCACCCCTTACAAATTTGGCCCAACAGCCTGGGCCTCGACCCCACACTGTTGCCCGTGTGTCTCCTTCTCCGAATGGAACAGCCCCTTGGGCCAAGACGCTCTGACTCACCCTGGCCTGAGCTGTCTCCTGTATGTGTTTCCTCTTCTTATGTTGATCATGCTGACACTGCACAGGATATGCACGAGCAATCACACAGTGTTGCTGGTAGCCCCATACTGGCTGGGCAGGACATGGTCATCTGGCATTCCAGGATGTCCACCAGGGTTGGTCGTCACTCGGCGATAGAGTCCAAAAGAACCCAATGCTGGGGATATGGTCTGATATACTGCTGATGTCACGCCCACTAGCGTGATTTTGTTGTATAAGGTCTCAACCTCTGTACATGCGCACGTGGGATAATCCACGTACTACGCACCGCGTTCTGGCAGTCATCCGGAATTCATAGAACTGTAGTTACATATGTAACTCTAATTATCCACATTTTGCAACATCATAAAAATTCAGATTCTAATGAAACATTGATAACTGGCTCATAAGTTTACATACCCTGGCAGAATTTTGGATTTTTTTTGTCCATTGTTCAGAGAATATGAATAACACAAAACTTTTTTTTTGCTCATGGTTAATGGTTGAGTGAAGCCATTCATTGTCAAACAACTGTTTTTCCTCTTTTTTAAATCATAATGACAATAGAAATTACCCAAATGACCCTGATTAAAAGTTTACATATCCCAGTTCTTAATACCATGTATTGTCCAATTTAACATAAATGACAGCTTGGAGTCTTTTGTGGTAGTTGTGGATGAGGCTCTTTATTTTGTCTGATGGTAATACTGCCCATTCCTCCAGACAATAAGCCTCCAGTTCCTGTAATTTCCTTGGATGTCTTGCATGAACTGCAGGTTTGAGATCTCCCCAGAGTGGCTAAATGATATTGAGGTCAAGAGACCAAGATGGCCACTTCAGGGCCTTCACGTTATTCTGCTATAGGCAATGACAGGTTGACTTGGCCTTGTGTTTTGGATCATTGTCATATTGAAACATCCAAGTACATCCCATGTGCGTTCTGGCGCTGCCGGGCCATTCCCCTGGTGGTTAGTCACTTCACAGTTATTGCCTTCACCTGTTGTCTTTCATTCTTGTCTGTCCTCGTGTTGTTTCGGTGGTAGGCCCTTCCTGATAGAAGTTGACAGTTGGCCTTTGAGTAGGATGTTGTGGGCTGATCGGGAAGGGCGGATGGGGGTCACACACGCACACCACGTTCACTCATGCACTACATACCTTCTGTCTTGGAAGAATAAATTGCATATATATGTATTAATGTACATAAATGGTTCTGCCAGTGTGGCATTTACCATTACTATGACGTCTGTCCATAAAGTATCGTACCTTTTTTTATTTTTTTTTAAACTATATGGATTTGATTCATATGTTTTCACGTCAGACAAGCTTGAACCCTCGTGTGCATGCGTGAGTTTTTCCACGCCTGTCGGTGATGTCATTCGCCTGTGAGCACGCCTTGTGGAAGGAGTGGTCCCACCCCGTTGTCGGATTTTCATTGTCTGGAAATGGCGGAATGATTTGGGTTTTTTTTTTTTCCATCAGAATTTTTTCAGAAGCTGTTAGAGACTGGCACCTGGAAACCATTCGAAAATTTATCTGGATTTCGGTGAAAATTTTACGGGCTTCACAGAGAATAAGGACTGTAACTACAGCTTTAAGGACGGCCCACAATGGCGCTCGGCGCGCCGCGCTCCGAGCCGCGATGACAGGCACGAACCACCGGATTATTTCTAAACGGATGGCTGTGTGGAGCTGGGACCATCATGTGCACTTTCTCTGGTTATCACAAGAGCTGGACATCAACCATTTTCCGTCAGATTTCACTTTTAACAAGAGATTTTGTCGTGGAAAGCCGCGCGGAGGCTTTGTGCGTCACGACCGATTCGCTGTTCGAGCGAGACAAAGAACGCCTCCGTTTCGGCGTGTCAGAGGACAAGTTCAGACATGCCAAGCTCTCCACAGTTTCTCTTATAACTCACTCGACTGGTAAGCATTGAAAGCCAAGATAGGCATGTCCCAACTTGTCCTCTGACACGCCGAAACGGAGGTGTTCCTTTGTCTCACTCGAACAGCGAATCGGTCGTGACGCACAAAGCCTCTGCGCGGCTTTCCACGATCAAAATCTCATGCTCACAGGCGAATGATGTCACTGACAGGCGTGAAAAAACTCATGCATGCGCATGAGGGTTCAAGCTTGTCTGACGTGAAAACACATGAATCAAATCCATATAGTTAAAAAAAAATAATAAAAAGGTACGATACTTTATGGACAGACCTCGTATATATGCAGACGGGGTGAAATTTTTTTTGAGCAAAAACAGCATGTGGCAGTTTGTATACGAAGTACGATGAGGACAAACGAGGTAGCTAAAGACATGTTTGTGGTGAGGACGAGGCTGTTAGAAGCCCATTAGCCGAGCACCTGGTGGCTTCGATGACAGGACAGGCTATTTTGGCTCCGCCCTCTTGCACACTTCGTTGTGACAATCCCACACACTTTGTGCGCTGGATGCTGTATATAAAATAATTATTTTGTAGTGGATTAATCATTTTCACTCAGAGTTGGCTGTTGAAAACACATTTAATCACTTCTAGAATCACATAGGACCGTTACAGCGGCCGCTTTTCTTTCTTTCTTTTTCCTGCGCTGCATGAGGTGGAGAAGATTTTTGGAACAGTCTAAAAGGTAATTATTTGTAATGTTTATATTGTAATAGCTTTGTAAAACAGTTGCATGTTCATTCCTTCTTGATGAGCAGCTGTAACAGTTTGTTTGATAGATTTAACTTATCTCGTTATAATTGATCAGGTGAGCTGCACTGTGTGCGCTGATGCGATCACTCACAGTATTGTTAATTGCTTGCACAATGTTCATATATGTGGCTCATTATTCAGATAATCACTGAAATTTCTGACAAATCCATATTTGGCTCATTATTCATGGCTTTATTATTCGATGGGACCAAAGCTTAAGTCAACAAGGGACATGGCTCCTGGTAAAGTAGAGATATGCCAGCCCAGACACTGCCATAAGCTCATAAGTGGCCTGCTGGTCTTACATTCCCCTGGAAGGTCCCTCAGCAGATCTTTTCCTGCAGTCACTGGAACTTTCCCTCCAGTCAGTCCAAATACAGGGTTTTATAACCTTTAGATGCACCTTGCATTGGATAAAAGAATAAAGAGATAAAAAATCCAAATGTAGTTTGTGCTGCATTTCATAATTTTCAGAATGGAAATGGTGCTTTTGGCATTTTGTGGAATATTTCAGAATATTCGGTTCTTTTCCATAATTCCTGTGAAAATAAGTGTATCCTGTTCCTATTTTCCTGTTGTAATTTAAGGTGCGTTCTTAAATTGTGCAGCATCTCTGGCTCTTTATGGGGAGGGTGGTGTGGGGGGGAGAGGTGTGTGTGCGTGCAAGCACTTACCATGGCAAATGCAGTATGTAGTAATCTCGGATTGAGAACTGCCTGAAACATTTGAGAGACTCTATATTGCTTTTTTTTTTTTTTTTTTTTTTTTTTTAAATACAGTACATTCCTAAACATTCTTTTGGAGAACAGAACCCACAGCAGACAGGAAATGCAGAATTACTTGCAATGTTCAGTGCTGTAGTTGACGCTTTTCACTTTTCAAATGTTGCGTTCCTCCTTTATAAGGGTACTTCGGTGGCAGTTCAGTCTGAGAATAACCACAGTGAGAAATAAATCAATACTCCGTAAAGGAAAATACCTTGGGGGAAATTCAGGAAAATGAATTAAAAAAAACTGTTTTATGGTGCAGACTGTAGTATTACTGTTCATTAAGTATCAATTTATCACAGTAAGTGTGAAAACTGATACATTTGTGTAATCTGCACCGTATGAGCAAAGTAGGATATATCCATAAAGACACCAGGCCAGTAGATCTGTGCATGAATTCAGATGTTAGACTTTTTCCTCCGTCTGCCCATCATTTCTTTTTTGCAGGCCACAAAAGATTTGGAAAATTTTGAAAAGAACCAACATGATGAGTTCAAAAGGTATGAGATGATGAAGGAGCATGAGCGAAGGGAGCGTCTGAAGAACATGGATGAAGAGCATCGCAAGCAGGAGGAGCAGCACTACAAGGAAATGAAGAAAAAACACGCCGACCATCCCAAAGTTCACCATCCTGTAAGACGTATGCTATACTGATGATAAAGATATGAACAAGTTGTATTGATTTTAGAACTGTCAGTTATGTTTATGGACTTTGGAGTATTTTTATGTTCACAGCAGTGGTTTGAACAAGACAAATCTTTGATATTACAGTATAATGGGAGGCAGTTTCTTTGAACTTTTTTTTTTAAATTTTCAAGTAAACATTAACAAAACAATGACCAGCTAACAGTTGCTTGTACATGTAGTTTTATCAGATAATGAAAGATGATGTTTCGTTTGACTTTTTGAAGAAAACTGATGCTTAAAGTAAATACAAACATGCTGATGCCAAATACCATGAAAATGCAGGAGCAAAAGGGGATGAGTCCCGTTAAGAGTTTTGAAGGAAATTCCACATGAACTTGTGATTATAGACTGCTTTCAAATAATTATAGCGTGTGTTTGTTTGTGTAGGGCAGTGAAGACCAACTAAAGGAGGTGTGGCAAGAGACTGATGGTTTGGATCCTGAAAATTTTGACCCTAAGACCTTCTTTAAAATGCATGGTAAACACAAAACCTGTAATGGTGCTTTAGAAGAGAGGAAGTATTACCATAAATGGTCACTCTTAACTCCAGTAACAGAGGGTTTTCCTTTGGATCCTAATGTATATCTGTTTCTACACAAGTTTATTTTGTGCATACTATGATGATAGAGCCTGATACATTGCTCCTGTACAATGGGCCATAAAATTGCATACACCTTGGCTAAAAGCTTTTAGACTTCTTTATACCAAATTACACACATTTGATCAAGCAGTGTGTTGTAAAATATAATCACTACTTGACATAGAACTCCACATAAAGTTAAATAAAAATAATAGATACATTTATCTAAATTTTTATTCACTGTCAGATTTTCAGCATATGATAGGTTTCCATACACCAATATGAATCTCTTTAAATGATGTGGAAGATAGCATTACAAGCTTCTGAAACAAACTGCGATCATTTGGGACTAACTGGAGAGGCTTTGGCTGTATTGAAGGACCTACCTGTACCAGAAGGTGATACTGGACAGCTATTGCAAAAGTAGTGAAGGAGACAGCTAGGAAGTTAGTACAGTAGTGTTCAGAATAATAGTAGTGCTATGTGACTAAAAAGATTAATCCAGGTTTTGAGTATATTTCTTATTGTTACATGGGAAACAAGGTACCAGTAATTCAGTAGATCTCACAAATCCAACAGACCAAGCATTCATGATCATGCACACTCCTAAGGCTATGAAATGGCTATTAGTAAAAAAAAAAAAGTAGAAAAAGTGTGTCCAGATGTCACATCTGGACAGAGTAAAGCCCCGGTCACAAGGCACTAATGAAGGACACCGAAACCAAGAAGTCTGG
The DNA here is from genome assembly GCF_902500255.1 of Thalassophryne amazonica. NCBI lineage: Eukaryota > Metazoa > Chordata > Actinopteri > Batrachoidiformes > Batrachoididae > Thalassophryne > Thalassophryne amazonica. The sequence goes on along the minus strand of NC_047110.1, from coordinate 19,890,164 downwards.
ACTTGCGTTGACTTTTGGAGACATCGTTTAGAACCGTCGTCCAGCTTGTTTCTGTAGCTGGCGCTTTGTCGAATTTTCAAAACTGTTGAAAAATGTGAATGAATCCTGAGCACAGACCTCAGTCATCTGTATAGAGGTTTTTCATGTGACGTATTGGTCACTTCATGTTTGTGTCCGCGGCCAGTTCTGGATTACGATGCAGGGCCGCTGTGAGTACGCTACGTACATTTGGCGAACAGTAGCAGAAGCTTTAAACGTCGGTGTGAAGAAGCCCACGGCACCGTGGCGCTGAGAGAGATCCGCCGCTAACAGAAATCCACTGCTCCCAGAATTTAGTTTATTTTATTCGGCAATAAATTATATAAGAATACATAAAAAATACTGCTGAGGATAACACAAGAACACTTCCAATACGGATACTTATTTACATTGTGGTCCTCGAGCACCAAGCTGCTGATCCGCAAGCTGCCCTTCCAGCGCCTGGTGAGAGAAATCGCTCAGGACTTCAAGACGACCTCCGCTTTCAGAGCTCCGCTGTGATGCTCTGCAGGAGGCCGGCGAGGCTGACCTGGTCGGCAGCTTCCTAGTTCACAGTATCGCAGTGTGACACTGTCGGCCAGTTCGTTACATCAACACTAAATTCACTATCTGGTACAAGATACGGATCCACTAAACCAACTGCTCCACATCTATCACGATAAATAGCTTTATCTTGAGGATTTAAAGCATCGTAATAACTGTACATTCTCTCCATTTTTCTATCACGCGCCAGCCTCCTTGTAATCCATGAATGGAGACGGCACCTGTCCTGCAGCAAATTGGTCACGTGATTGAAAACCCTCTATTCTGTTTTGCTTTGTCTTGACAGTTCCTCATCATTTGCGTAGTTCCCGTACCGTCAGCGTTCCGTTTCATTGTTGTCCAGCTTCGTCCACCTCCAGCCTCTCTCTCTCGTGTGGGTGCGCGCACATGTTGTCAAGACAACGCAGGTGCAGTTTTGCTTTGGACGCACAGGCTCACTGCAAGAAATGATACACACGCTGTGCTTCGTTTTGATTTTGTTTTAAAGTGTCAAGGTAGCCGTTTTTCTTTTGTTGTTCGATTTTGGTTTCGGTCTTTTATGTGCTCTGCATTCGCAGGCTTTTTCGGTGATGGGAAAAGTCCAGACTCATTCTTCCCTTTTTCTCGGCGATTTGTGACTTTGGGGACTTTTTTCTTCGTTCAGCTAACGCCGTGTGCTGTGTGACCGGGGCCTTTAGGAACACAAGGAGACTTGGTGGTGGAATGATAAGTAGAGGAATGTATTATGATTAAGAGGTTTGTAAAGAAGAACTGAGATAGTCAAAGAGATGATGAAAGGAGACAGGAGTACAAGGAGTTGTGGCATAAGGTGAAAAGAGATGTGACAAAGGCATATAGCGACCTGTTAGTTAAGCTGAATGAAAGGAGAAAGGACTTTACTGATTGGGTCAGTCAGAGGAACTGACCTGGAAAGGGATGTGCAGCAGGTTAGGGTGACAAAAGATGCATTTGGAAAGATTGAGTTAACTGTTGTGGTGAAAAGTGCATTAGGGGGCTGACTAATCAGCCCCTAAGGTCCAAGCGATCTGTGACTGGTTTAGTGTAGGTTTGCACACTGAATTTTACTTTTTATTTATAGGTATGTGGATAGGATGTATGAATTTTTATTGAAATATTTTTATGGTTGTTTGCTGTGATGGTGTAAGGCATTTTTATTGCATGCTTTTATGGTGAAACCAAGGGCAAATTTTACTGTGAGCAATAGGTTTTTCCTAAGCCCATCATAATATGGCCATCGCATATATTGCGAAGGCTTTGTGTCCGTCTGCCTGTCTGTGTGTCTGTCTGTACGTCTGTGTTCAACATGAGTCCAGTCCTATTACTGCCAGGGTCTTCAAATTCACAGGGAACATTCTTGGGACACAGACCTTGGACAAGTTCAAAGATGCCTAACCTTGACATACAGTTGTATGCAAAAGTTTGGCACCCCTGATAATTTTCATGATTTTCCTTTTATAAATCATTGGTTGTCTGTATCAGAAATTTCAGTTAAATATATCATATGGCAGACAAACACACAAGTGAAATGGAGTTCATAGGATTTACAGAAAATGTACAAGAATTATTTAAACAAAATTAGGCAGATGCATACAGTGCTGTGAAAACATGTTTGCCCCCTTGACCCTTTACATGTTAGATTTTTATTAGGACATCAAAAAACAGAACAAAAATTCAGGCCTTGTATATTAGAATTCCTAAAATCATGCTCTTTAAACCCACAGTGAAAGGTAATCGCTACATCATGAATTAAAAGAAACAAAAAAACAGTAAGTGCCCCCTTTAGTATAGCTCATGTAAACCATCACTTTTATATACACTGTATATAAAAGTGATGGTTTACATGAGCTATCACCTAGATCACCTAGTGTGTGGCCCGGCCCTTTGTTTATTTTTCTGTATTTGGCCCTCACTAAAAAAAGTTTGGACACCCCTGATATACAGTTTTCTTCAGACAAGTCACGGGATGGATATGTGAACATTCCCAAGACATTGACTATGTCTTGGACATTATTTACATGAATTATGAAGAAATACAAACAGTATAGCAGTCTATGGTAAATCTGTGTGGAGTAGATAGTTCTCAAAAACTGAGTGACTGTATAAGAAGGTGAAGAATGAGGAAAGCCACCAAGACACCAGGACAACCCTGAAAAAGTTATAGATTTCTGTGGCTGTGACTGAAGAAATTGTGCAAAGTGTAGGTTTAGAGTGTTGCATCACCAGTTATACAGTTTCATGATGAAGTGGTATAGAGAAGGTTTCTATAAAAAAGAAAGAAAAAAAAACACTTGAAAGTTCAGCTACAATTTACCAGAAGGCACATTGGAGATTCAAGCATAGATTTGATGTTTTGTTGAAAGAAAACTATTCTCTGTGCAACTCCACTATGAAGGGAGGAGTGGTGATACAAAATGCAAAACTTGCGTTATGCACAATCAAATCTATGATTCCAGTCAATATCAGCAGATTCTTGAGAACATTGTTCATGAATCAGTCACAAAGTTGAAGTTGCACCGGGGCTGGGTGACAGCCAATAAGAATAGAGAGGCACCAGACGTCACTGGCTGGTCTCTCTCTGGCTGCTAATTCACCATGGCGGAATCTGCTCCGAAGCCTCTGCATTTCTGTGTAAATATAACGTATGTTTCTCATATAATATGTAAAAGCTAGTGAGAAATAAACACTTTTAAAAACACTCTTTTGTAACCTGATAACACTTCTGGAGTGATTTAAAAGACATTTTGCAGACGTCAGCATGCACGCTCAATCACACGCGGTCAAATGTAACTTCTGTCTTTTCAATACACACACACTTGCCCTCCTGCAATGCTGTTAAACATAAACAAAATATTGTTTATGATTGATTGAGTTTATTCTGCAACATCAATATAAACATTCAGAGGTAAATATGTCATTGATACACTGATAACACAATAAAGCATAAATGCTTATTTCCATTGTGGTCCATAATTAATGGAGGATCTTAATTAATGTAAATAACAATTGTATATAATTGTACTGGGATACTAATTAAATTAAACTACAAATTATAAAGAAGACAATGGCATGCGGCCCAGGGTATTTTAGCATTGCGTTATATTTTGTATTATATGAAGAAAATGAGAGAGAAAGCTGGATGATTTGGAGAGAGCAAATCGAGAAGTGCAACACATTAGTAAAGAAGTGTGGGCAGCTATAAAGAGGATGAAGGGTGACATATGGTCCGGCTGACAATACCATTGGAGGCATGGAAATATAACCCCAATTCCAATGAAGTTGGGATGTTGTTTACTGTTCAAACTGATAAACTTTGTTTTTGTGCAAATATTTGCTCATTTTGAAATGGATGCCTGCAACACGTTTCAAAAAATTTAGGATGGGGCAACAAAAGACTGGAAAAGTTGATGAATGCTCAAAGAACACCTAATTTGAAACAGGTGAGCGTCATGATTGGGTATAAAAGGAGCATCCCCAAAAGGCTCAGCCATTCACAAGCAAAGATGGGGCGAGGATCACCACTTTGTGAACAACTGCATGGAAAAATAGTCTAACAGTTTATGAACAGTGTTTCTCAACGTTCAATTGCAAGGAATTTAGGTATTCCATCATCTACAGTCCATAATATAATCAGAAGATTCAGAGAATCTGGAGAACTTTCTATACATAAGCGGCAAGGCCGAAAACCATCATTGAATGCCCGTGACCTTCAATCCCTCAAGCAGCACTGCATTAAAAACTAATGCTGCGTGTACACATAACGACAAGTCAAGAATGCCACGAAGTACACATTCTTGGCTGCTGACCACAAATGTGATGATTCGGGGCAGAGGTGTCAGGTGTCCTCAGGAACTGCTGCAACCTGTTACCACACGTTACGATTAATCAATCAATTCAATCAATTTTTTTATATAGCGCCAAATCACAACAAACAGTTGCCCCAAGGCGCTTTATATTGTAAGGCAAGGCCATACAATAATTATGTAAACCCCAACGGTCAAAACGACCCCTGTGAGCAAGAACTTGGCTACAGTGGGAAGGAAAAACTCCCTTTTAACAGGAAGAAACCTCCAGCAGAACCAGGCTCAGGGAGGGGCAGTCTTCTGCTGGGACTGGTTGGGGCTGAGGGAGAGAACCAGGAAAAAGACATGCTGTGGAGGGGAGCAGAGATCGTCACTAATGATTAAATGCAGAGTGGTGCATACAGAGCAAAAAGAGAAAGAAACAGTGCATCATGGGAACCCCCCAGCAGTCTACGTCTATAGCAGCATAACTAAGGGATGGTTCAGGGTCACCTGATCCAGCCCTAACTATAAGCTTTAGCAAAAAGGAAAGTTTTAAGCCTAATCTTAAAAGTAGAGAGGGTGTCTGTCTCCCTGATCTGAATTGGGAGCTGGTTCCACAGGAGAGGAGCCTGAAAGCTGAAGGCTCTGCCTCCCATTCTACTCTTACAAACCCTAGGAACTAACAAGTAAGCCTGCAGTCTGAGAGCGAAGCGCTCTATTGGGTGATATGTACTACGAGGTCCCTAAGATAAGATGGGACCTGATTATTCAAAACCTTATAAGTAAGAAGAAGAATTTTAAATTCTATTCTAGAATTAACAGGAAGCCAATGAAGAGAGGCCAATATGGGTGAGATATGCTCTCTCCTTCTAGTCCCCGTCAGTACTCTTGGCCAGTATTAATGGCACATGTTGCCGGAGAATTATCAGGAACCATTATGCACAGTCAAGAATAGTGTTCCGCGTTGTTACGCGCTATTGCGCAAAAACATGCTCCACGAATATCAAGAATATCACGCACCAACACGCACTATTAAGAAACCTATTCGGATGCGTTAAGTCACATTAAGAATGTCAGGAATGTGTCACGAATGACAGAAAAATGACATTCGTAATGCGTCTTGCTTATGTGTAAACGCACCTTTACATTGTGTAAAGGAGCTTACTGCGTGGGTTCAGAAAACCATTGTCAGCTAACACAGTTCGTCGCTCCATCTGCAAGTGCAAGTTAAAACTCTACATGCAAAGCGAAAGCCATACATCAACATCCAGAAACACCACCGCCTTCTCTTTGCCCCAGCTCATTTGAATGGACAGACACAAAGTGGAAAAGTGTGCTGTGGTCTGAGTCCACATTTCAATTGTTTTTGGAAATCATGGACGTCATGTCCTCCGGACAAAAGAGGAAAAGACCATCCAGCTTGTTACCAGCGCAAAGTTCAAAAGCCAGCATTTATAATGATATGGGGGGTGTTAGTGCCCATGACATGGGCAACTTACACATCTGTGATGGCTCCATCAACGCTGAAAGGTACATCCAGGTTTTGGAGCAACACATGCTGCCATCCAAGTAACGTCTTTTTCAGGGACGTCCCTGCTTATTTCAGCAAGACAATGCCAAGTCACATTCTGCACGTTACAACAACTTGGCTTCTTAGTAAAAGAGTGCAGGTACTAGACTGGCCTGCCTGCAGTCCAGACCTGTCACCCATTGAAAATGTGTGGCGCATTGTGAAGCTCAAAATACTACAACGGAGAACCCCGGACTGTTGAACAACTGAAGTCATACATCAAGCAAGAATGGGAAAGAATTCCACCTACAAAGCTTCAACAATTAGTGTCCTCAGTTCCCAAACACTTATTGAGTGTTGTTCGAAGGAAGGTGATGTAACACAGTGGCAAACATACCACTGTCCCAGCTTTTATGAAATGTGTTGCAGGCATCTATTTCAAAATGAGCAAATATTTGCACAAAAACAGTAAGGTTTATCAGTTTGAACATTCTTGTCTTTGTGTATTCAATTGAATATAGGTTGAAGAAGATTTGCAAATCATTGTATTCTGTTTTTATTTACATTTACACAATGTCCCAACTTCATTGGAATTGGCGTATTTTGGAGCAATGGCAGTGGAGCTTTGAACCAGATTGTTTAATAAAATCTTGAAAAGTGAGATGATGCCTGAGGAATGGAGAAGACGTGTGCTGCTTCTGATTTTTTTAAGAACATGGGTAATGTGAAGAGCTGCAGTAACTACAAAGACATGAAGACGACCATTCACAGCAGGAAGTTACAGTGCATCTGGAAGGTTTTCACTGCTCTTCACTTTTTCCACATTTTGTTATTGTCATGCTGTGATGCGACATGACTGAGTGACAGGACTGAGCTGAGGCGAGGCACAGACAGAGGCTGGACACAAATGCAGGCTCACAGCAGGACGTATGAATAAAGGATGGTTTAATTCAGACCTGGGTTCAGTAACAGGAAGGCAGTCCACGGAGCAAAAGTACAAGACAGAGGACGTGGTCAGAAACAAGCAGGGTCAGTACACGAGTGAACAGAGTTATCAGGGCTGAGGCAAAAAGCAGGATCCGGTGCACAGAGCAGAGTCAAAAACACGGCTTGGCATAAATAGAACGAGACAGAGTGCTGGTAAGTGAGTGAACTCAACAAACGAGCAGCGAGGAAGTGAACTGAAGCAGTTTAAATAAGAACAGGTGGTAATAGGGTAATGAGGTGCACGTGGTGGAGGACGGGCCTGGAAGGGGGCGTGGTCAGGCGTAAACTAAGTGGCAAAAGAGATGCAGAAAGGCGGGGACAAATGGGCAAGTAAACGACAGACGAATGGGGTGTGGCCAACAGTGATGAGAAAGAGCAGGTGCAGAAAGAGTGCCGTGATCAGAAGAAGACTGTGATAAAAATGAGGCTGAGTGTAGACACAGAGGAGACGAGGACAGGATGAGACAGGTGAGCAGTGAAGAGATTACCGACAAGACAACTAAAGACCATACAAGGAAAACATGAACAGGAATCTAAACTCGAACAGGACCTAAAAGCAAACCAGAAGATGATAAACAAAATAATAGGAAATTAAACACTGACAAAACTAAGCCGGAACAGACAGACAAAACTATAAGAAAAACAGAATCTAAGTGAAACAAAACCTGGCATAACAGTACTACATAACAGAAATGAGAACAGCAAAAAAAAAAAAAAAAAAAAAAATAGGCAAACAATAACTAAATGATAAACCATGAAAACACACACTGATAGAACAAAACTAGAACGGAACTGGAACATGGCTGAAGTATACAAGTAACAAAGAAAGAAAGTGCCAAAGCAAAAATAGAACATAGAATAAACACATGATGAAAATAGCAATTAATAAAATAAGGCTGGGGCAGAAGGAGCAGAACCAAATAAAGAGGGAAAATAAGGACTGAAGCCTGGAACTGGGCGGGGCATGACACTCAGAGTGTGGGGACCAAAGAGGTTAATAAGATAATAAGAACTGAGAACACAGAGATGTGTACCCACACCACTGACTTCATGAATGAAACTAGGTCAAAAAGGATAATTGTGTATTAAAAAAAAAACAAAAACATATATATATATATATATATATATATATATATATATATATATATATATATATGTCTGTGTGTTGTAATGGTTTTAGGAGCCGTGTTGAACATAGCAGCAGTTTGATCAGCAGCACAGCTGGAACACATCAGTTCTGTGTAACTTTGAACCCTAATATTTCAGAATGTGTGGGTGTCAGAGTAAGTTTAATACTTTCCAGACATAATTTAATCTTAAATAATTTTACTGGCTCAATATCCAGGTCAGAATGGCATTTTAACAAATATTTTGCGAGTGTTTTTCTGAGGGTGTTCAGTCGCGAATCCCCATTGCAAATGCATTAACATCCGGGAACTTCATCAATATTTTGCCCGGTTAGGAGGTGTCATGTCACTGTCCATGAAGGGACATTCACGTTTAGTAGGCAGCATTGGAAGTGCGGACTCTAGTTCTCATAATAACCTCTTGAGTGGGGACACAAATGCAAACTCACATGCAGAGGCATAGGACGAATCAAAAAGGCTTTATCGAACGAACAGGCAGTGGTTCAGTACACAGGGTAGTCAGCATGGCACAGGTATGCCACGCTGACTGTATGCCAGAATGACCAATGCGGAACCACAAGACCTCCACAACACTAGAGCACATAAGGGAAAGACCAATAGGGGATGGAAAACACATCAGGATGGATGTAGTGAGGGAGGTGTGCAGGTGGTTGCTGTGACTCAAGATGAAAAAGACAGGGTGAAATGTTGACCGATTTGCTGTGGTGCCCTCTAATGAGACCAGCTAAAAGAAATGGTATGGTAAAATGTGTGTGGGGTTGGAGAAGATTGAGTTTGAAAGTTTTCAGTCAATGTGCATGCAAACACATGGGTTCAAGTGTGACATTACTCTAATGTGCATATTGATAAAATGATTGATTTTAGTTGTTTATTATAGACAGCAACGGAGATGGTTTCATTGACGAGAATGAGTTGGAAGCTCTGTTCACTAAAGAGGTATGTCTCATGGCCTTAACCTTTTCAACTGTGAGACAATACATATGAACAGTGGTGGGCACACTTCCGATAATCCGATAACAGATAATTATCGAAGATAATGTTTTCATTATCGGATTATCTTTTTAGATAACTTTAAAAAACATTATTGGACCAATGATCTTCCCATTAATTTCTGTCCGATAACTTTTAGACCGATAAACAAAGTAAACAAAGCTGAACAGCGATAAGCATTTTTAAAATTTAAAAAAGTTCAGCACCTACCTGTTAACAGTTTCATAACAGATGGACAGTTATACCCTCTGCTAACAGAAGAGAGCTGCTTCTATGAAAAGCATCTCTGTCCTCTGTAGACGAAGAAATGGCCAAAAAAAAAAAAAAAAAAAAAAAAAATTTCCTTTAACACCATGCTGATATGCAGGCAATATCAAAAGTCATGCAGAGGTATACATTTTTAACTTATGGTTCAAATTTTAACCAAACTAATTTTGGACAAGTTATTTAAAATTACTGTCATGTCTGAAGTTTTATAAAGTGAAAATATCAGATATATGTTTTAGTTTTAAAGTAATGTGCTAATTTTTAAGGTTTTGTGAGCACATGCTGTGCCCAGTGCATTATGGGTAGGATGACGTAATCTCAGTACATTCACAACAGGACAAATGCATTTCAGACAGTCTGTTCACGGACAACAGCATTAAACTCTAGTGCCTAAAACTCTCGTGAATGTATTCTCTGGGTTTATAGACATTGTTATTGTATTTGCGTTTGTTAAATTTCACGCATTTTAAATGTAGCAGACAGGGATTATCTGGAATTTTTTTTCAAGGCCTCTACTGCCATCTACTGGCCAGTAGTGTTCATGGCAGTATTTGTACTAAGTACTAAGCGCCCGGTTATATCAGATGATTGTCAAATCAACTTTTTGGCTTTGCAAATCGCTTTTTTTTTTTTTTTTTTTTTACAAATGAGGTTTTAAAAAAAAAAAAACAGCAAAAAAACAGCAAAAAAACAAAAAAACATTAGAAGACAGCTCTACAGTGTTTGCACAGGCACAGTGCGAGCGGTTTGATGCTTGTAGCTTTTCAGCAGCAGGATAACCTCACGACGGCCGACCAGAATAATATCAAACAGGTTTGATTTTCATTGGACCATACGATCTGCGATCAGGAGGTGGTCCTGAGATGTTAAATGCAGCTTGTTACTCCATGTACACTACACGATGCAGGACGCGCGATTAACCTGAAACTCCGTCCAAAAAATTCCTGCATGAAAAATCATCTCGCACAGTGTAAAGCATGTTTTACAACATCATAAAACGTGTGCACATTCTCTCCACATGCAAAACATTTTGCGATGACACTTCCTGGGCTCCGTAAAAATGCCTGTTTTTACAAATAAAAAATGGAATATTTTACAAAAGGACATTTATCTGTAAACATCAACACACGACAGACGTCACATTAACGTGTTGGTTTACATAATGAATGACTGAACCAATCATTGTTTAGCAGAGGCACTTTTACCCAGAATCCTTTGCCTGTATTGTTACAAAACCTCAGAATTAGTGCATTATTCAACATTAAAAGATGTATGCTATATTTTAACTTTGTACAAATGACAGAATTGACATTAATGGAGTTATTCTATCAGTATTAATGTTTTTTATAAATCAAAACCATAAGTCAGTATGACTTTATTTTTCAAGAGCTCCGCCTGACCGGATTATTGAGATTGATAGAGAGCTGGCTTTATGGCTGCTCTCAGAGTGCCTCTGTGCTGGGAGCTCTGTAGTAAACAAGAGTTTCCAGCAGGAGCAGAATGTTCAAAGAAAAAAGTGTGGTCTCATTGTTTGGGTCTGTTGTGTTACTTTTAATATTAGTAGAAGCTATTGTGGCATTACAATTTAAATTTGTTTTATTAGCAGTTGTAAATGTATCAGAGACAATATTGGAAATCATCTGTTATCGGTTATCTGTAACTTCCGATACATTTTTGGGTGGTTTATTGTTTTATCTTTATCAAAGATAACTTTTCAGTTATCTGATTATCTGTTATCGAAGTTAATTTTTGGGTTATCTGTGCCCACCACTGCATATGAATGATTAATGGTTTGAGCTAAATTTTTATTTCTCTTTTCAAGCTGGAGAAGGTTTACAACCCTAATAATGAAGAAGATGATATGGTTGAGATGGAGGAAGAGAGAATGAGAATGAGGGAGCATGTGATGAATGAGGTCAGTCACTGCAGGTGGAGTTATAAAAACTAAATACAAAAAATATAAATATAAGAAATATTCTATCTGCAATGTTGGCACAAGTGAATTTTATATATATATATATATAGATATATATATATATATATATGAAGATTCATATCCTGATGGGCGAGAACTAATTAATTTTCAAGGTCTAATCAGGACAAATCTTGGAAAATTGGAAGCATGTTCATGGCCATTTAAATAACCTTGAAACCCATTTAATATATATTTTACATCATAATCAAACGTGCCCCAATCTCTCTCATGTATGAAAGAGGGGTGGAGACTCAAATCACCTGACAAAGTCTGATCTGGATTGTGGATTTTGTGGAAATTTGAATTTAATATTGAAAAGCCTATTTGGTGTACATTTTGCATTATATCTCAATCAAAAGTGCCTCAATCACTCTCATTTGTGACAATGAGGTGCAAACTGGCACTCTCAATGAATAGACTAAGTTTGAGCCGCATCTGATCTGTATTGTGGATTTAGTGAATATTTGATATTAACATTGAAAAGCCCCTTTGATCTATATTTTTGTATTGTATTTTAGCTTATGAAAAGCCACTTATAACAAGACACTGACCTTGAAATTTTTTTTCCAAGGTAAAAAAATTGTGAAATTGGAAACTAGTGTTGGTGGAGGTTTGTGCTCTTTGAGTGCAGTACTCTTGTTCACCTCTGTTTTTGTCTTGTGTAATTCTTTTTGTTGTTGTTGTTGTGTGCATTATTTTTTGTATGCATGTTTAATTAAGTCAAAATGTACTGAACTACAGAGAATTAAATGTAATACTGCCATGTTATAATGTTCAGGTGGATACGAATAAAGACAGACTTGTGTCACTGAGTGAGTTCATGGAGGCCACGCAGAAGAATGAGTTCCATGAACAACAAGAGTGGGAGGTAAGAGTTTTGTAAAAACCTTTCATAGTTGCAGACACAAAATTAAATTTAATGCAATGCTAAAATACCTTCGCCTGCATGAGCATTGTGTTCTTTATAATTTGCAGTTGTTTAATTAATTATTTAGTGTAGGGTAACCAATGTCCTGTTTTACCACGACGTGTCCTATCCTGGTTGTCCTTTCAACCAGGCTTTTCTCAGAATCTCTGAGCTTTCTCAGAATCATCCTTACCCCAGTGAGATGAAAATGTCCTGGTTTTCATTGTTTTTCATTGGGCCATTAAATTGAGTGAACTTCGAGTATCATTTGAGTATCTCATTGCAGGGAGGAGTGTCCTGGTTTTCAGTACTCAAAATATGGTCACCCTAATTAAGAGCCTATTGTCTTATCTGCAGTTTGTACATATAGGAGGTCTATTAGAAAAGTATCCGACCTTATTATTTTTTTCAAAAACCATATGGATTTGAATCACGTGTGATTGCGTCAGACAAGCTTGAACCCTAGTGCGCATGCCTAGTGCGCATCGCAGTGAGACATGCGATGGAAAAACCACCGACAGCTGTCTGAACGCCATCTCAAAGCCGTCCTGTGAGACCAAAACGGAGGTGGTTTTGTCTCACTCCAGTAGCGAATCCATCGTGACGCGCGAAGCCTCCGCTCGGCTTTCCATGACAAAATCTCTTGTTAAAAGTGAAATTTGCTGGAAAATGGTTGATGTCCAGCTCTTGTGATAACCAGAAAAATGGCACATGATGGTCACGGATCCAGACAGCCGTCCGTTTAGAAATGAAATGGTCGTTCCCCATCAGAAAAAATTCTGATGGGGAAAAAAGCCCAAATCATTCCGCCATTTCCTGGCAATGAAACGACGACGAGGGGGCTGGACCACTCCTCACTCAAAGCCTGCTCACAGGCGAATGATGCAACCGACAGGTGTGGAAAAACTCATGCATGCGCACGAGGGTTCAAGCTTGTCTGACGCAATCACACGATTCAAATCCATATGGTTTTTGAAAAAATAATAAGGTCGGATACTTTTCTAATAGACCTCGTACAGTGAGGAAAATAAATATTTGAGCACCCTGCGATTTTGCAAGTTCTCCCACTTGGAAATCATGGAGGGGTCTGAAATTCATGACTGAAAGAACATGACTGAAAGAACGAGCTCGTGGGTACAAGTGGCCGAAATGGGCTTCCTTTGGAGGGTGGCTGGTGTTTCTTTAGAGATTGGGTGAGAGGTTTGGTCACCCGTGGGGATTTCGGAGTAGAGCCACTGCTCCTTCACATTGAAAGGAGCCAGTTAAGGTGGTTTGGGCATCTGGTAAGGATGCCTCCTGGGCGCCTTCCTAGGGAGGTATTCCAGGTGCGTCCATCTGTCAGGAGACCCCAGAGAAGTCCCAGGACTAGGTGGAGAGATTATATCTCCACACTAGCCTAGGAACGCCTCGGGTTCCCCCAGTCAGAGGTGGTTAGGGTTAGGGCACGCTTTCAAATGAACTCTGGCAACATTCTGAGGGAAGTTGGGGATGTGGAATCTGACTCATCCATGCTCAAGGCTTCCATTGTCAGTGGGGCGGCTTTGAATTGTGGGCAGACAGTTGTTTGTCCTTGTTGTGGCTGGCGTTCACCTACAGTGAGGGAAGTCATCAGGGTGATGGAGGCATTTCGTGTCTGGTTCACAGTAGGGATGGGTATTGATAAGATTTTATCCATCGATGCCATTATCGATTCCACTTATCAATCCAATTCCTTATTGATTCTTATTGATACCTCTTGTGAATATTCTGTGTACTAAAAGTAGGCTTTACAGCTTTTCTATGTCAACAACATTTTATTGTCTTAAAGTAAATAAATATGAAATTGTCACTGGATCCTTGATGTCTGACTTTAATAAAATCTACATGGTGGATCCTTGATCTCTGGACATAAATGGAAATAAACAAAATCTGTAGTTTTTCTCAAAAGCATTTCCTTTCAGACATTTTGGCATGAATGTCACTCCATACCTCTTGGCTGAACTCAGCTGGCTGCTGCACCTCAGCACAGGATGTCTCATTTTGGGAGGAAAAAATTTTTGATCAATTGCAGTTTGGAAAGAGGTGCATTTTGATTTAAGCGGCCATTTGCTTTGAAGATATGAATCTAGCTATCTGGACTCTATCTTTCTAATTTGACTTGGCAGAGAGCCACGCAGCTGTGCAAATGTAACGGAGGGCGATTCCGTTTCTTTCTCACAACAAGACATTAGGCTTTGAGAGGGGTTAAGAAGTGGATTTGCTACTTCTGAAAGCAGGTGCAGCGAAGCAAAGAACCATCGAAGCAGCGGGTCAGAGTACTGCTTCATTGCTTCAAAGCAGATCTGTTACAGAAGCGGTTGATTACAGGCCAGCTGCAGGGTCTGCAATCAACATAGAGAAATGATCATTTTCCCGACAAACACCCCCAAAAACAACAGCCACTCTGAAGGACCAATAAGGGATTGTTAAGCAAAAAGGCTATCGATCTGGGTGGATTGAATGATTCTAAATGTTTCTTGAAAAGAACCAGTTCTCAATACCCAACCCTAGTTCACATGGAGGTCTCTGAAATCAGTGGCCAATGCTGGCAGGCATGAAGGACTGTGGCCTCAGTGGTTGCAGATGCAAAATCTCTTGTGTGGGAGGAGTTTGGGGAATCCATGGAGAATTAGTTTTGGTCAGCCTCAAACCAGTTTTGGCAAACTGTCAGACATCTCTGGAAAGGGAGGCATTTCTGTTGTCAGCAAGTGTGGAGGCAGTGGCAGTTCACTGGGAGCAGACGAGATTTGTAAGTTGCTGAAGTCTTTGGATGCTGTTGGGTTGTCATGGCTGACATGCCAGTACAATGTTATATGGAAGTCTGGACAGTTCTGTGGATAGAGAAAACTGGGGTAGTGATTTGGAGGAGGAAATTGCACTGCTCAGCCACCCTGATAGTAAAGAGGAGTCTGAGACCGATAGTTGAACCTCATATTCAAGAGGAGCAATACGGGTTTCATCCTGGTGGTGGAACAGTGGACCAGCTCTACATTTGTGTTGTGGACTAGGAAATGATGTATGACAGAGTTCTATGAGGTATCTTGTGGTGGGGTGCTGCAGGAACATGGGGGTATAGGAACTGTTGGCAGCACGTGAGCTGTTCTTTATACGCCCAGTGAAGGAGCTGTCTGCATTCTCTACATCACATCAGACCTGTTTCTAGTTTGTGTTGAACTAGGGCTTCTCCTTGTCAACAATCCTCTTTATGATTTTCATTTTGAAGTCACAGTCAGGGATTGGAGGTTGGCCAGTTTGGTGACTTCAGAATTGCATCTCTCTTGCTGAGGTTGGGATTCTATTCAGACAGTAATGTCCAATGTGCACTGGACAAGTTCAAGGCCTAGTGTGAAACGACTGGGAAGAAGATCAGCACCTCAAAATCTGAAACCATGGTGGTGTGTTTAGAAAAAGGTGAATTGTCTCACTCCTGGGTCAGAGGAGAGTTATTGCCACAAGTGGAGATTCAAACATCTCTGGGTCTTCTTCACAAGTGAGGGTAAAATGGAGTGTGAGATTGACAGATGGATTGGGGCTGCATGTGAGGTCCTCCAGATGGTTAAGTGGGTTGTTGTGATGAAGAAACAGCTGAGCCAGAAGGCAAGGCTCTTGATTTACCAGTCACCTTATGCTCCTACTGTGTGTAATGACTGAAAGAACAAGGACACAAAAGCGGTTGAAATGAGGTCCCTCCCTCTTATGTCTGGGCTTACACTCTGTGACAGGGTCTAAAGGTCAGATATCCAGGAGGAACTCTGAGTAGTAGAACTGCTCCTCCTACACATCGAAAAGAGCCAGCTGAGGCGTTTTGAGCATCTGGTGGGGATGTCCCCTGTTCATCTCCATATTAGTTACCGGCATATCGTGGAAAGTGTGTGTGTGAAACTCTTACCCTAGGAATATTCCTGCCAAGCTTGGTGAATGTCTACTCACCTTTTTCAAAGTTAATTTGTATTGTCATTGTTGTGACAATCCCTCAGTGACTAGGAAGATTGCCTCTTGATTGATTCCTAGATCTGTTGGTGGATGCGGAGATGACAGAAAAAAAGACCAGTCTTGATGCGCACTGTTTCTGACAGATGCTGCACGTGGTGCTGTGGAAGCTTCTGCCTGTCAGGATCTTGTTCTCTCTCCTTCGTCTTTCTTCTCTTCTGTGTTGTTTGTCTGCATTTTTCAAAAAATTCCACTTCTATGTGGATCATTCCTTCCATCACTTCTTCCCAGGCCTTCCACTCAATGGAGCAGCTCTTAAGTTTGTGCTTCAGGAGGTCCTTGTAGCATTTCTACTGCCATCCGCTGGACTGTTTTCCCTCGTTCATCTGGGAGTACAAGATCTGCTTGGGAAGTTAACAGTCATCCATCCTAACAATGTGACCCACCCACTGAAGCTGATTCTTGATGATGATGCACTTTGTGCTGTGAAGCTTGGCTTCAGCCATGACACTGATGTTTGAACAGTAGTCTTCTGACTGGATCTTCAGGTGGCAGTGGTTGGTGGTCCAGATCTCAGATCTGTGCAGTAGTGTTGGCATGACAATAGTCTTGAAGATGAGGATTTTTGTCTCTTGTCGAAGGGTTCTTTTGTTGAAAACACGGGTGCGAACGCAACTCTTGCACACTTGATTCTGTGCTGGATCTTGTCATGGATGTCTGTGTTTGATGACATATGACTGCCCAAGTATAGAAAGTGGGTCATAGTTTACAGGACCTGTCCATGCAGTATCACAGCAGGAAGCTTTGAATTGACCATGTTGGGTGGAGGCTGATACAGGATGTGTCTTTTTTAGGTTGGGTTAGGTTGGGCTTCAGTTTTATGCCATTTGCCAGAAACTTTGGCAGACACATCATCGTGAAAAAGCCTCAGGATCTTGATGAATTTCTCTGGACAGCCCATTTTGCTCAGGATCTTCCACAGAAGTGGGCATGACACACTGTTGAGTGACTTTAAGTCAATGAAGGTGAGGTACAGTGGTTTGTGTTGCCCTTGATACTTTTCTTGCAATTGGTGGACGGTGAAAATCATGTTTGTTGACCTTCTTGATGTTCAACAACTGATGTCTGTGCAAGAACCTTTCCTGCAGTAGATGTAAGGGCATTCTCTGATGGCTTCCACAGTTGTTTCCTTCCTGCTGTAGATGGTGACAATCATTGAGTCTTTCAGGTCTGCTGGTATTTCTTATTGAGTTTAGATCTTGATGTTTGTGCAGTTGGCGTTGGAGAAAGGGAACTCCTTCTTTAAAGACATCAATGAGAATGTTGTCTTCTCCAGGTGCTTTGTTGTTTCATGCTTTAAGGGCAATGAAAGTTTGCGTGACAGTTGGGGTTCGGATGAGTCTTCAACGATGTATTTTTGTGACAAATGGCTGAGTACTTCCTCCTTCTAAATAATTTGGTTGGTGTTCAGAGGTCTTCGAAGTGTTCTTTTCCATTGATCACTGATGTCATCTCTGGTATTCAATAGGCTCAGCCCATCCTTGCTTGAAGAGGTGCTTGTCCTTTAGTGGAGGGGCCGTAAATTGCTTTGGTGGCATTGAAAAAGCTTCTGTTGTCATTTGAGTCTGCGAGGGGTTGGATTTCAGCCTTGTTGATCCACCACTGATTTTTCAGTTTGTGAGTTTCATTGGAGTTGCTTTGCTTTGCTGGAGTTGAGACTTTTTCTCTTGTAAGGTCAGATCATTTTGATAGTCAAGGAATATTTTTGGTTTTTGGCCACTAAGCCATTGGCGGACCTCGTCATTCTCATGAAATCAGTCCTGGTACTTCCTCTTTTGTTGTCAGAGTGTTCCTTGGCAGGCTGTTGTTATGGCTGTCCTGAGCTCCTCCAAGTGTTTAGGAGCCAGGACAGATTACTTTGTGGGGAATTCTTTCATCAGGTGCTGTTGAAGCTCTACTTTTGTTTCTGGGTCTTCAAGCTTGGTGACGTTGAACCTGAATTTTGCAGTGTCCAAGCCTCCTCTTTGGTAGATGTTTACCTGGATCCTTAAGCAGATCAGGTGGTAATCCATCCAACAGTCTTCTCCACCAGTCATTCCTTTGGTGGACAGGACATCTGTCTGGTTGCACTTTCGGTCAATGATGTAGTAGAGTAGGTGCCAATGTTTTGAGTGAGGGTGTTGCCAAGAGACTTTAAAATTTTGCTTTTGCTTGAAGATGGCATTAGTGATGATGAGATTGTGTTCAGCATGCTTTATGAGAAGCAGGGTGCCATTGACATTGCACTTGCCCGTTCTGTTCCAGAGCTGAAAAGGATCCTGCTTCTGCCAAGTGTCTGATGATTGAATGAGACATCTGCAGCTTCAGCGCCGGGTCAGAACTAAGGGCTTCCAGATTCACAGTCCTGCTCCTGTCACTCTTTGTTGATTGTCAAAAGACTTGTGGTTGTGCAGCGCAGCATAGTAAAATTTACAACCAGGGTCATTCTAGAGATGCCTGTGCTAGGGTTTCTTTAACATGGGAATGTCATTGCATGCAGACAAACACATAGGTTTTGACAGATCTTTAGCCTCGCCCTATGTCTGGGAAATCCTAGAGAGTCGGGCTACGAGGACCTGCTGCAGCCTTCATCCGCCTTCACAGCGGTTGGGTGACAAGCCATCACCTCCTTTGCCTGATCCGCCGTTGAGGACCTCTTGTTTTAGCAGAACTTCGTAGGCTATCTCGTGTTCAGGATTCCTGTTGGGCCTTCGCGGCCCTGTGGCCACTATGGTAATTCACCCAAACAATATTCCTCTACTTGATCCATTCTCAGGTGCCACTTTGAGGACATACACTCGCATGAGCTATTTCAATACCCTGTATTACTGCTGACTCAGATTAACCTGTGCTGTTAATTATTCAAGCACAGTTACTTTTTCTTTTCATGGACAAATTAATGCAATGTGATACTGGTTGTATTTATCCACATTACCAGCAACTTTTGAAACTGGAGAGATACACCTGATTATAACTTGATTTTGAAAAAATCAAAAAAAAGAAGAAAAAACAAGTGCTCCTTGTGGATAATAAGGAAGTTGTTTGATCATCCAGTTAATGGCATTCTGTTATGTCTTTTCTTTCACCTTCCCTCCACAGACTTTGGAGCAGAAGCCCATGTACACCGAGGAGGAGCTAAAAGTGTTTTTAGAGCAACTGACCAATGAGCAGAACAACATTGACATGAGGACGGCCAGCCTGCAGAAGCAGAGAGAGGAGATTGAAAGAAAACAAGAAGAACTTAACGCCCAGAAGCTAGGGCTACAGCAGGTGAATTAAAAAACAAAACAAAAACAAAACACTTTGACACGATTTGACTACATTATGCTCACTGTTCACATCATACATTTTATTAAGATACAAAATTGTAAACTGGTGTCCGTCTTAATATTTGGAAGCTGTTTTAAAGTCTTGTATCTCTTATCTTCTGTTCCTAGAATGCATACCTCTTCTTTGTTCACAAAGCCATAATTATGCCACTAGTCTTTGAAGCCTTTTCCTATTGTGGCCCTTTTTTGGATAAACTGACTGCTAACAATGGTTGAATCCTTTGAGTATTACTTCTTTTGTGGTTTGGGGCCATGTAAATACAAGCTCTACCCACAGTCCAAATCCTCTGGCCAACAAACTGTTAGAATGCAAGACAGCTGGAAGAGGGACAAGGGGCTCTACCAAGGAAGACCTGCCACCCTATACCCATAGACCAAGCACCCCCTAAGCTCTACATATTTATTTATGTGTGGAGCAGGCATGGGATATCTGGTGGGAATAATCAGAGGAAGGCCTGTGAGCATAGGGGTAGTCCAACCTCCTCCAAAACCTCCACTGTCATGCAAGCAACTAGAACCTTTAAAAGGACATACCTAATGGTGCCCTCCCAACCACCACGGGGCCCCACAGTCAGCAACCCAACACCACAGAGAAGCAAGCAATAGCACCACAACTACTCCATATTCCTTAAGAGCATGAGAGGTACCCGGTAGGGACCAAAACAAGGATGCTGTGTTCCACAGCAGACTGGTCCAACCAAATGAATTGATATTTTAATATTGTTGATCATTTATATAACAAATTCATTTTACGTTAAGGCTAGTATCTCACTGGGCTGTGACTGTTGGAGAGTAGCTGGAGACACAAATTTAAGACCAAACAGGCCTGTTGGTGCATGTCACCCAGACATGGGCCAAATTTCTCAGGGATTGGCGGCAAATATGGGGGCCAAAAATCATGACTAATCTGCATATATAGCGATCAAATGCCACACAGCACTCTCGCAAATGTAAAGTGGCATGTGCACGGCTGAAATGACACATTTGTAAACACCGTGCTCAGGCTGGCTTTGGGCTGCTATTATGTGAAAAGAGGCTGTGGAGATTCACCAGACTGTAGGCACAGAAGAAAAAGCACTGTAAATACTACTACTACTACTAATAATAATAATAAAAATGATGACAATAATAAATGGTTTGGGTGGTGGCACCGCACCCATCAAGGACAGAAACAACCAGCAGATCGACCTCCTGCTCCATCTCGTCAGTGTTGTCCTGGTAGATCCACTCTCTTCTTCTCCAGCATTGAAGGAAGAGTCCATACAGAGTCCATACAGATTTCTTTCTGGGAATGACCAGTCCTCCACTGGACGGGCTCAGGCATTTGGGAGGCAGATAGGCTCCGAGATCCAAGCGCTCCTCCACACGCACAGACTCAAGCATCAAAACACTACTCCACATGCACGGGCTCCAGGATCCACTTGAAATGCTCATCGACTCACTGGAAAAGCCATGTTTCTGTGACATGGCACACTGCGATGTCCAGCAGAGTGAACCCACAGAGAAGACGCCTGCGTCTAATCATTATTGTCCCCGCAAGATCCACTCTCCTCTCCTCCTCTCCTTGGGCTCCAGGATCTACTCAAAGTGCTCCTTAACTGGCTGGAATGGCCATGTCTTCGTGACGTGACACGGCGCACTGCATCGAGATGTCTAGCAGCGCTTCGGGGTGTGTGTCTTTTGATTTGATTCATTTGGCAATAACATACATTCACAAAAAAAACAAAAAACAAAAAAACAATACAATATGTAAAATGGCAGAGGATAACACAATAAAAAATATTTACTTCCATTGTGATCCTCAAAAACCAGCAGTTCAACCCCAGAACCAGGGAAGCTCAGGCCGAACCCAGGTTCCAGCAGGGCTTTAAGTGGTACAAGGTGGCTTCATGCAGTTTGTTTGATCATTTTCTTAATAATAATTGGTGACCCAAAATTCATCACTAAATTCCAATCAGGTTTATTCACTTAATTCCTTAAGCTTTATTTCATTGCTTTCTTTCAACGTCTCTTGAGTAACAAAATGTGTCCATATCCTCAAAATGGCAGTAACTTGTTCATTTGTTTGTATATTTGTAAATAATGTTGGTCAGTCGTATTGTAGACGTTCCGACTATTAGATTTGAGACTGATTTAATATTTAAATTAAAGTTCCTATGGCTTAAAACATAGGTGATGCCCTGATAACTTTGAGGTGAGTAAATATTGTTCTAAATAATTAAGTATTAAAATTGTCAATTATTTTGGCACACACGTGAAGTACCATTAATTCCAAAGAATGATTTAAAATCACTACATATTTATGGTTCAGCCGTGTGTGGCCAAATAATTATAAATTACTTAATACTATTATGATTTTGGTCCCCACTGGTGAGGCCCGGTCCAATTTAGATCTTCATACTTATTCAATATTTAAACTTGCTACATCTCGCTACAACTGTGTGGCCAAAGTTTAAAGTTCTAAAAACAGCAAAACTATTATTTTAATTTATGCTACAACAGTAAACACCGAAGCAGCACCTAAAAACGGAACTGACCTTTTTAACAGCCGAGAACCTACTCAAATGAACTCTTTGTTTTTAAAGTTCTAGATGATTTAGTGCCATATTATCTTTCTGAACTCTTCTTCCTGCATCAACCTTCAGGCAAACCTTTCTGTCACTTGAATGTTTTTTATTTATTTATTTAAAAATCACTTCATAACAGTCTTGTCCTTCAAAGCTACTCTATAAATGGATAATTGTAATTAATTATTTTACTTCAGTTAAAAAGGAGTAGTCTTGTTTTATTTGTTGTCCCTAAGCTTTAATGCTGAGTGTCATCCTCAAGCTGTCAGTCATTTTTAAAATTTATTATGAAAACTGTTTTACAGTTAAACTTATTTTTCTACCTACAAACTCAATGTTCTTTCTTGTATTTTTTTATTGCTTCTTTGAATTTACTTCATGTTTTTCATTTATAATTTTATGTTGTTTGTTCCTATAAATAACATTGAGACCCACTTTAAAAAGCTGCAGTATACACTGTCAGTCAAACATTTGGACACAATTTCGCATCAGAAAAGTGTCTCCAAACTTTTGACTGGTAGTGTTTATATAAAATTTAATTAGTGTACATTCATAGATGGAAGGGTTGTGTTGCACTTTGGTGGCGAGATGTGCTCAGTTAAGTGTTATGTTCTTCAGGCTCCATGCACAGACTGCTGCCAAGTTCAAAGCAAACAAGACAAGGATCAATTTATCTTTTTATCGTAGGTCAAACTGAAACGTCACTGTGTACATTGAAATGGTTCCCAGAGACATCTGATATTTGCAGTGTAAGCTGAGCAGAGGCTCCGGTTATGTTGTAATAACTTAACATTCATCTGTTTTGTGTTCTCTGTTCAGGCTGTAGAAGAAGTAGAACGGCTAAAGGCTCAAGGCTCAAAAGTTAAGGTTGAAGGTGAGGTCTAAAACTACCCAAGAACAAAATATGATGGGCAGCACTGCTTCCCACTTACACTCTTGAACATGTCGATACTCTGTTGCACTCATGAGTGGCTGCAAGGCTTCATTTGCTGTCCTCGTCCAACAATAGTTCCATGTTGTGCCACTAAGCCACGCTCTGTGTTGCAGAACCAGGAGCTCCTCTGCCTGAAGGTCAAATGGCTCCAGTTATTGCAGGAGGCAGTCAGCCTTTACCGCCTGGCCACCAGCAGCAAGATGTTCCAGTAGCAAGCCACTCGTAGCAGACCTCACCTCTTTGTGCTCCGTGTGAATGTCAGCGAGCGTGCGCGTCTTGCCATACAATCAATCATAGTTTGCCTCTCTCGTGTTTTCACAACCACATCTCAGTGACAATCTGTCTAAATGTTGAGATCATCTAAGCAAATCTGATTCCAGGTTGCAAATTTAGTGCCCTTCTTCTTGCTGGTCCACAGGACTGCACAAACCAGATATTAAATGTGGACTCAGTCCAAGTTTGTTTATAGACAAATAACCCTTTTGTTTTTGTCTTCATGATCTTTTATTACATCAAGGACGCTGGTCTCTGTGGAAGTGCTTTGGGACTGTTGTCTGCCTGAATACTGAATGTTTAGTTCAGTACACACTGTAGCTCATCACTGTCCCTCACAAGAAATACTTAAAAAAACAAATAAAAGTAGAGCACCATGCTTGTAGACGAGCACATTTATCTTGGAAAAACTTTTCAAGCTCAATAGCTTGTTAAAAGTGGCTTTTTCTAAGATAAAATATAATACAACATATAGATCAAAAGGACTTTTCAATGTTAAAATCAAATAGCTGCTAAATCCCCAATAGCGATCAGAAGCAGATCAAACTTTGTTCATTGAGGGTGCCAGTTTGCACCTCATTGTCCATTGTTTCTGAAACAGATACTTGAATAACGAGAGTTTATCTTTACTTTGACAGTTATGTTTTAATTTAATTATACTGATGTTGCCAACAGCTGTTTTCTAATATAGTTGTCTGTGCATTATAACTGTCAGCGCTCGACTGTCTGAATTTGTGCCGTTCGTGTCATGTTTAATATATTTAAACTATTACGTTGCCATTGAAATGCAGCAAGTTGAGTTTGTAATTTTTTAGATGAAGGAAAATGTTACAAGATTAGAGAAAACCAAAAGTACATCTCATTAGAAGAACTGCAGTGTACAACAACATGGTGATGGTTCATCTTTAATGAGTGCATTGACTTCAAAAGCTGTATCCATGTTTCCAGGGTAACAAACTCAGCCTGCTGTACAATGTTTGAATGCAGACAATAAAGTGAATGAGATGCACATTTGGGTCAATGTCATGTTTAAAAATGGGATCCAAAGTGACACATTCTAATCAAATACATTCCTGGTAGGGCTTTAAACTGTTATCTAAACCTGCATTTTTAGTTCAACATTGCAGTATATTTCTGAGATAAAACAGCTGAATCAGTTTGTGTATTCAGGTATGTTCGAGAAGCTCTGTTGGAAGCGCCCCATCAGATGGTCATAGGATGTGATAGGAGGATATTTATTGGACCCATCACAGCAGGTTATCAGGGCTTCATCATCCGGATGCACAAAGAAAGCCACTGACTGACGTGTTCCAAAGTCTCCAGAAGGGGGGAGCAATACTCTGTGGAGCTGAAAGACAGACACCAGCAATAAGATGTTTTTTTGTTCTTTGCTTTGAGACTTAATTGTATTTTCATTTTGTCTCCTCAAAGCCACGATAAGAATCCTGGCTGGCATACACACGTTTCTACAGCTATTGTGCCACCGCCGATACGTAGAGGTGATGTTGGGAACCGTTAATAGTGTGAAAACAAGAAGTCATCAGAGTGATGTGCACATTGTGAAGGGCAGTGTTACAGAAAGAACCGGGGGAAAAAATAACACCATGTAAAATGGTGCAATCTGACGCGTGTATTCAGGGAACACAAATATTTACTTGCAAATGACTAATTGGCTCATAAACCGATTTTGATTACCAAGGCCACTGTTACTGGAGTTGTCACAGAACCGCGGCCTGCCGAGAGCGCAACACGGGGAAGAGCCAGGGCTCGTCTGTGCCCACACAGGTGCTAACGACGCTGTGCGTCCTGGCATAAGGGGCATTCCAGCGGGAGCTGGATGGTCGGTTAGGAGTGTGCCAGTTAATCTTGCGCTGAGTCACGCCAGCTGTGTGGAACATAATCATCTGAATGTCATCCAGGTACATCACATTCCAACATTAAAGCGCGTTTTTGCAGTGAGAGCTGGTTTCCCTAATGTAATTGGAGTTATGAACTGCACCTACAGTAGTGTTCAGAATAATAGTAGTGCTATGTGACTAAAAAGATTAATCCAGGTTTTTATTGTTACATGGGAAACAAGGTACCAGTAGATTCAGTAGATTCTCACAAATCCAACAAGACCAAGCATTCATGATATGCACACTCTTAAGGCTATGAAATTGGGCTATTATTAAAAAAAAAAAAAGTAGAAAAGAGGGTGTTCACAATAATAGTAGTGTGGCATTCAGTCAGTGAGTTTGTCAATTTTGTGGAACAGGTGTGAATCAGGTGTCCCCTATTTAAGGATGAAGCCAGCACCTGTTGAACATGCTTTTCTCTTTGAAAGCCTGAGGAAAATGGGATGTTCAAGACATTGTTCAGAAGAACAGCGTAGTTTGATTGGAGAGGGGAAAACTTATACGCAGGTGCAAAAAATTATAGGCTGTTCATCTACAATGATCTCCAATGCTTTAAAATGGACAAAAAAACCAGAGACGCGTGGAAGAAAATGTAAAACAAACATCAAAATGGATAGAAGAATAACCAGAGTGGCAAAGGCTCACCCATTGATCAGCTCCAGGATGATTAAAGACAGTCTGGAGTTACCTGTAAGTGCTGTGACAGTTAGAAGATGCCTGTGTGAAGCTAATTTATTTGCAAGAATCCCCCGCAAAGTCCCTCTGTTAAATAAAAGACGTGCAGAAGCGGTTACAATTTGCCAAAGAACACATCAACTGGCCTAAAGAGAAATGGAGGAATATTTTGTGGATTGATGAGAGTAAAATTGTTCTTTTTGGGTCCAAGGGCCACAGACAGTTTGTGAGATGACCCCCAAACTCTGAATTCAAGCCACAGTTCACAGTGAAGTCAGTGAAGCATGGTGCAAGCATCATGCTATGGGAACCAAGATGGCACCTAAGGGTACTTAGGTGCCATCTAAAATAATAAATAATCCGTCTGTGTCTGCATTTAAGATGCGTGGAATTTAATAAACGCAAACCGAATTTCAGACATCTTATATATTTTACTCTGGAACAAAGAGGACAGTCAGAAAAGCCCCCTCAGAAGCTGAAAGGTTTTAGCCATGCTAATGCTCCCCTGAAGAATGTACTCCAAAAAAAAAGTCTGAAGGACCTAAATGACATGGTGAGATACTGAAGAGCTTCGCTCGTTCATGTCCGCGACATATACATATTAATATTAATAAGTTGCTTGAAGTAGCCACATGTTGAGTTTAGTGTTTTACAAACTATTTTAAGACATTTATTAGGTCTACTTGTGCATAGTTTTGGAGCTTTAGGCTATAAGCTTTATTACTAATACTGTATTAGGCTGAAGCTCATAGAGCTATGCGTAATAAATGTTGTCATTGCAAGGGGAAACCAACTCTCCTGTAGCCAGT
>NC_047110.1:19204299-19231799 GCF_902500255.1 Thalassophryne amazonica | reverse complement strand
ACGAGTTGGCATTACTGTTGAATACCATTGTTGTACTCAGTATTATATGTACGCAGTATTGTTGGGATGCGGAACTGTCGAGACGCACAATTCGTCAGAACACTGGCTGCGCACGCTGCTAGCTGTTAGCACTATTAGCTCTGAGTGAGAGAAAGTCGCAATCCGCAACCGCCGAAATGGATGAATTTAAGATACCGTACAAAAGCATTGATGTGGATTCTGATAAAGAATTACTGTTTCACGTTGGATGGATTTGATGAGTTTTCACATTTGATGGATTACTCTGCGCCCTGACTGCTGTTGGAGAGACGCTCGCTGCTTCACGGTAAGCCTGCCAGCCGAATTACCTACAGAAAAATAAACCATGCAAACGATGGAATTGGATTAGAATGGGAATAACCCCCTTGTGTCTGATGATGTGCGGACGTTCATGCTGTTATACGGTCGAATAAATCTGTTTTACCGGCAATGCGTTAGTGGTGCCAGTAAAACTACACGTCGCCGGTAAAGCTGTATGTTTGACCGTATAACCCAGCATGAACGTACGCCCAGGGGCGTCGGACTGGGGGGGTAAAGGGTACTATGTACCCAGGGCCCAGACCATGGGGGGGCCCATAAAAAACTGGCATTAAATACATTTTTGTGTTGCATGTTATTAATGTCCATACAATTCATGTTGTAAAAAAATATAATTAGAATGAATGTATAAATGTTGCAAAACATAATTCTGCTCTAACAATATTACTGAAAGATCTCTGAGGGCCCTTCCCACCCCTGCACCGTTGTACAATGGTTTAGTCCAGGCGCACAGGCGACACTGCCCCCCCACACACACACATCCCAAACGGGATCGGACAGAAAGAGGAGGTGTTTAGTAGTGCTGAAACAACTAATGATTTAATCGATTATTAAAATAGTTGTCAACTAATTTAGTCATCAATTAGTTGTTAAATAACTTTGTTTTACCGCAAATGTTTAGTTTCTTCCATATAGTCTTCACAGACTAACGTTAATTATGGAGTTCCACAAGGTTCTGTGCTAGGACCAATTTTATTCACTTTATACATGCTTCCCTTAGGCAGTATTATTAGACGGCATTGCTTAAATTTTCATTGTTACGCAGATGATATCCAGCTTTATCTATCCATGAAGCCAGAGGACACACACCAATTAGCTAAACTGCAGGATTGTCTTACAGACATAAGGACCTCTAATTTCCTGCTTTTAAACTCAGATAAAACTGAAGTTATTGTACTTGGCCCCACAAATCTTAGAAACATGGTGTCTAACCAGATCCTTACTCTGGATGGCATTACCCTGACCTCTAGTAATACTGTGAGAATCTGGGAACTAATTAGGGGAAGCAGAGACAGCTGAGGATGATTGGAAACACACACACAGGAAGAAAGCTAAAAAAATATACAAGGGGAAGGTGATCACAAAAATAATACAGGAAGTGCACAGGTAAGACAGAACTGTAACAACTGTAGAAGAGATAAAGGCATGATTCAGTGTCTTTGCATCCACCATAGACAGAAGAAATTATTATTTTTTGGAATATTATGAAGGTGTAAGAAAGCATTCTTTGTAATTTTGTAATGTGTAGGTAACATCAATAAAATATGTGATTATTCAAGTCTCGAGTTGTCTTCCGTGTATATTAGATCAGGATAAAGAGGTGTCTTGCACCTTCATACAGTAACTTAAGTGGCTAATTTAATGTCATTTTGCACTTGCATCCATTAACATACCAAAAATCCTCATTTACATGCCGCTGACGCTGTCTACATCATCTTACTGCCCGCTGTCAGTTGTACATTTACATGTAGTAGATCACTCCAAAACTGTCTCGACCCCAAAACTTTGATCGTCCACACAATTTAGCACTCATTTCTGGGATCTTAGTAAATTAGACCCTGAGTGTTTTGAGCATTTTATCCAGATTGTAAAGTGATGAATCTGAAATTCACCAGTGGATGCTACACATTTATATCTGTTTTGTGCTAGCAGCACGGTAGCTTAATGGTTAGCGCTGTTGTCTCACAGCAAGGAGGTCCTGGGATTGCTTCCCACCTGGTCCTTTCTGTGTGGGGTTTCCATGTTCTCCCTGTGTTTATGTGGGTTCCTTGTGGGTGCTACGGCTTCCTTTCTCTTCCAAAGACGTACCAGTAGGTTAGGTGAATCTTCAGTTTTGAATTTCCCTTCTTTCTCTAACACCAGGGAGCGCTAAAGAAGCTTGAAAAGCTTTGATGGAGAACTTGCCAGGGAGCATTGCTGATGCTGCTGAGAAAGCACAAGAACACATGCACACAAAGGCTCACACACAAATGTGCTTCTAAACAAAATCTGATACCTGCAGGTTACTTGAGAGTGACTGATCTTTGCAGGGGCCAAAGCTCAAATGTGTCACTTCTTGTAGTCTGAGGTACAGTAACAATTACACTGGGCTTATTTTTTAAAAATACTTTCAAACATGTTATTGTAAACAATTTGTACCTTTACACTTATGTTCATCATTTTACAGCAATAATGATTTTGTGACTACACCCAGTTGTTGCTACATATGTTTCAGCACTGACCACAGCACTGACTGAAGACATTTAGGTCTCTTCATTTACCGCATATCAGAGTTGAAAGCAAATAATGAGTATGAGCTCATATAAGAGACTGCAGACCACTTTAATTTGAGAGCATTAGGTGGAAAAGTGTAGGAATTACAACACTTAATGATGTGGTGCTTGAATTTTTTTAAGGGACAAAATCAATTTATTTCAATCAATTTTATTTATATAGCGCCAGATCACAACAAACAGTTGCCCCAAGGCGCTTTATATTGTAAGGCAAGGCCATACAATAATTACGTAAAAACCCCAATGGTCAAAACGACCCCCTGTGAGCAAGCACTTGGCGACAGTGGGAAGGAAAAACTCCCTTTTAACAGGAACAAACCTCCAGCAGAACCAGGCTCAGGGAGGGGCAGTCTTCTGCTGGGACTGGTTGGGGCTGAGGGAGAGAACCAGGAAAAAGACATGCTGTGGAGGGGAGCAGAGATCAATCACTAATGATTAAATGCAGAGTGGTGCATACAGAGCAAAAAGAGAAAGAAACACTCAGTGCATTATGGGAACCCCCCAGCAGTCTAAGTCTATAGCAGCATAACTAAGGGATGGTTCAGGGTCACCTGATCCAGCCCTAACTATAAGCTTTAGCAAAAAGGAAAGTTTTAAGCCTAATCTTAAAAGTAGAGAGGGTGTCTGTCTCCCTGATCCGAATTGGGAGCTGGTTCCACAGGAGAGGAGCCTGAAAGCTGAAGGCTCTGCCTCCCATTCTACTCTTACAAACCCTAGGAACTACAAGTAAGCCTGCAGTCTGAGAGCGAAGCGCTCTATTGGGGTGATATGGTACTATGAGGTCCCTAAGATAAGAAGGGACCTGATTATTCAAAACCTTATATGTAAGAAGAAGAATTTTAAATTCTATTCTAGAATTAACAGGAAGCCAATGAAGAGAGGCCAATATGGGTGAGATATGCTCTCTCCTTCTAGTCCCCGTCAGTACTCTAGCTGCAGCATTTTGAATTAACTGAAGGCTTTTCAGGGAACTTTTAGGACAACCTGATAATAATGAATTACAATAGTCCAGCCTAGAGGAAATAAATGCATGAATTAGTTTTTCAGCATCACTCTGAGACAAGACCTTTCTAATTTTAGAGATATTGTGTAAATGCAAAAAAGCAGTCTTACATATTTGTTTAATATGCGCTTTGAATGACATATCCTGATCAAAAATGACTCCAAGATTTCTCACAGTATTACTAGAGGTCAGGGTAATGCCATCCAGAGTAAGGATCTGGTTAGACACCATGTTTCTAAGATTTGTGGGGCCAAGTACAATAACTTCAGTTTTATCTGAGTTTAAAAGCAGGAAATTAGAGGTCATCCATGTCTTTATGTCTGTAAGACAATCCTGCAGTTTAGCTAATTGGTGTGTGTCCTCTGGCTTCATGGATAGATAAAGCTGGGTATCATCTGCGTAACAATGAAAATTTAAGCAATGCCGTCTAATAATACTGCCTAAGGGAAGCATATATAAAGTGAATAAAATTGGTCCTAGCACAGAACCTTGTGGAACTCCATAATTAACCTTAGTCTGTGAAGAAGATTCCCCATTTACATGAACAAATTGTAATCTATTAGATAAATATGAATCAAACCACTGCAGCGCAGTGCCTTTAATACCTATGGCATGCTCTAATCTCTGTAATAAAATTTTATGGTCAACAGTATTAAAAGCAGCACTGAGGTCTAACAGAACAAGCACAGAGATGAGTCCACTGTCCGAGGCCATAAGAAGATCATTTGTAACCTTCACTAATGCTGTTTCTGTACTATGATGAATTCTAAAACCTGACTGAAACTCTTCAAATAGACAATTCCTCTGCAGATGATCAGTTAGCTGTTTTACAACTACCCTTTCAAGAATTTTTGAGAGAAAAGGAAGGTTGGAGATTGGCCTATAATTAGCTAAGATAGCTGGGTCAAGTGATGGCTTTTTAAGTAATGGTTTAATTACTGCCACCTTAAAAGCCTGTGGTACATAGCCAACTAATAAAGATAGATTGATCATATTTAAGATCGAAGCATTAAATAATGGTAGGGCTTCCTTGAGCAGCCTGGTAGGAATGGGGTCTAATAGACATGTTGATGGTTTGGATGAAGTAACTAATGAAAATAACTCAGACAGAACAATCGGAGAGAAAGAGTCTAACCAAATACCGGCATCACTGAAAGCAGCCAAAGATAACGATACGTCTTTGGGATGGTTATGAGTAATTTTTTTTCTAATAGTTAAAATTTTATTAGCAAAGAAAGTCATGAAGTCATTACTAGTTAAAGTTAAAGGAATACTCGGCTCAATAGAGCTCTGACTCTTTGTCAGCCTGGCTACAGTGCTGAAAAGAAACCTGGGGTTGTTCTTATTTTCTTCAATTAGTAATGAGTAGTAAGATGTCCTAGCTTTACGGAGGGCTTTTTTTATAGAGCAACAGACTCTTTTTCCAGGCTAAGTGAAGATCTTCTAAATTAGTGAGACGCCATTTCCTCTCCAACTTACGGGTTATCTACTTTAAGCTGCGAGTTTGTGAGTTATACCACAGAGTCAGGCACTTCTGATTTAAAGCTCTCTTTTTCAGAGGAGCTACAGCAGCAAAGTTGTCTTCAATGAGGATGTAAAACTATTGACGAGATACTCTATCTCATTTACAGAGTTTAGGTAGCTACTCTGCACTGTGTTGGTATATGGCATTAGAGAACATAAAGAAGGAATCATATCCTTAAACCTAGTTACAGTGCTTTCTGAAAGACTTCTAGTGTAATGAAACTTATTCCCCACTGCTGGGTAGTCCATCAGAGTAAATGTAAATGTTATTAAGAAATGATCAGACAGAAGGGAGTTTTCAGGGAATACTGTTAAGTCTTCCATTTCCATACCATAAGTCAGAACAAGATCTAAGATATGATTAAAGTGGTGGGTGGACTCATTTACATTTTGAGCAAAGCCAATTGAGTCTAATAATAGATTAAATGCAGTGTTGAGGCTGTCATTCTCAGCATCTGTGTGGATGTTAAAATCGCCCAGTATAATTATCTGCCAGGGATAATTGCCTGCCTACAAAAAGTAGCTGGGAAATCACATGTTGTGGTGTTTCATGTCTGTTTGTGTTATTCCCTCATTATTTCATTGACAAGTTGGCACAAAAGGTCTTGAGGTGATTTCAAGTGTTACTTATCCCTGATAGTTCAGTTAGATCAATCGTAAAGAAATATAAAGAGTATGGCACAGTGCAGAAGGTGTTCTTGGAATAAACTATCCACACAAACGAACCATGCACAAACAAGGCTTCTTTCAGTAAAGTCCTTCTGTGCTCTGCTCAACCATGACGCTGTGATTAATGAAGTAACAGACAGTTGGACCTGTCTCTTGTATCATCAGTGTAGAATGTAGACCTTATCTCAGTGTTCAAATAGACTTAAGAAAACTTAATGGCAGATTGCAGATTTCCTCAAACGTCAACTGAGCACTGATGATTATTTACTTAAAGAGCGCCACCCAGAGAATGCAGAAATTAAGGAGGTGGCCGAGTCTTTACTTGTGTGTTAAAGCATTGAGTATCTGGGTTTGAGATTGTCCTGGATCAAGACTAAGATTTGGGTTTGTAATGACTCCCTGGACTCAGCCATCAGAAGTGCATCTGTTTAAGGTGAAAGTGTTGAACTTCTAGAGACATTCACTTATCTTGACGTTGACGTACATGTTTCTGGGTCCTTGGTGTTTGAGATTAAGAACATGGGGAAGAGTTTATGGAGTCTTGAGGTCACGGGACAGAAGTGTTTGGCGATGTAGATATCTTTGCAGGAGAACAAAGGTCTAAGTCTTTAGTGTCCTGATGTTACCTGTCTTGCTGTATGGTTGTGAGACTTGGACGCTAATCATTGACCGAGGATATTGAGTGGATGTCATTGGTACTAGGCCTCTTTGGAGAATCCTTGGGTACCGCTGGAATAACTTTGTGTCAAAGGTGTGGAGGGAGACTAAGATGCGGACCCGGTGCCACAAGGGGGCGTTTGGGGGCGACGCCCCTTCACGTCATCAACCTTGCCCCCTCGGATGTGAGAGTTATCAAAAATAAAAAGAAAGAAAAAGAAATACTGGAAAATATAGCGCCTCGCAGTTTTGCAGATTTTTTTTAGTCCAATTTTGCATGTTTTTTTTTTTTTTTTTACAGCGCATTGTGCTCTGCGTCCTCATCAAGCAGGCCGGTGTTCTGTCAAGATGACGGAACACCTGTTGCGGCACTGCGAAGGGAGAGTACGCGCATTGTGTTCTGCGTGTCTGTTTATAAGAATCTTCTCGCCCAGAAGAAAAAAGAGCACCAACAACTACCCATAACTGTGTTCTTCACTCAGAAAAAGACACCTGCACCGAGGTGTCACTCAGTGGAAAAAGACACGACAGCGGAGCGGCTCCAGGACGAAGAAGCGCAATCAGAGGAACTGTGAAATACTGGTCAGTCACTATTAATAATTTCTTATGTGTCCAACCTCGTAGGTTGATCGTTAAAATTAAATTTGTTAGTTCTAAAAGCCATCTTAATTATTTATAGGAAAACGTTCTATTTTTATTTCTCAAACAAATGTTTGGGCCTGAAAACAGGTTGGTCTTATTTTTCTACTAAGGTTTGAACTTTGAGTGTTTACACATGAGAGAAAAGTGAGAAAATGTTAATGCCTGTTTGAGAAAAGTGTGTAGTGAGGGGTTTTACAGCCTTAAAACATCTATAATAAATGTAAAAAATAACGCTGTCTACTTCGCGGATTTCGCCTATTGCGGGCTATTTTTAGAACGTAACTCCCGCGATAAACGAGGGACCACTGTATATCTACATGAAAGGTTTATCTTTGACCCGTTGTGTGACTGTCATGCCCAATTGCGCTGTGTTTGCGCTTGTGATGGAGGGCTGTATGTGGGGTTAATCTACTGTCTCGTGTCGTTTCTCAGATCCGTTGTTGGTCTGGTTTTGTGGTATGCAGGAGATCACTTGACCGAGGGTCTATACGTTCAAATAATAATTAAAAAATACTGTCATCACTCTTTACTCATACTCAGTAAGTCTCTTACAACGGTGTAGCCTAAATACACGAGCTTTCTAGGAGCGCACCCAATTCATTACGCACGCTCAGAGGCAGGTACCTTCCGGTGCACATTTTTTTTTGGGGGGGGGGGGGGACCCGCCCCCTGTAATAAACTCATCGCCCCCTTAATATTTTTTTTCTGGCGCGGGCCTGCTAAGATGAGGAGTATCACATTGCATCGGAGCATTTAGTCAGCGTTGACATTTTGGCTATGTGGCAAGTTTCTCTGTGCGTGATCCAGCATGTAGGTGCCTGAGTGTGGAGGATCCCACTAGCTGGTGAAAAACAAGGGGATTCCCACGTTTCACTTGGCTGCAGCAAATTATTTTAGGGCCCCTTCACACATAACACGAATGTGGCCGAATGAGCCACACCCGAAAAAGTTGAGCCTCATTCAGGAGGTACAGACATTCGGCCAGCTGCGTACGAGATCCGTACAAATGCCATGCGCATACTCAGACTGTGTGTGAAGCCCCCTCGAATGATTCGCACACATTCGGCATGCAGCAGCTCCAGAATTCAGGTAGTCTGCACAGTACCAAACAGGACGAATAAAAAAATAGAGAAAAAAAGAACACAGCATGAAACCTCACAATGTCAGCAGAATGCAGCTCTAATGCTGTACGTGCCATCTGAAGTCTGGGTGGAAGGCAAGTGGGTGGGCGTGTCAGGAGGAGCGATGTGGTCCTCTTCCCCTGTCTCACTCCCTCTGGCCTTTTTTCTTTATTTATCTTATTTTAATTTATTGTTGCCCTATTTATTAATTTCATTTCCTTATTTTGTTCATTTTGTGTTATTTATGTATTTAATGATTGTTTTATTTTAGTTATGTATTTGTTATGTAATTATTATATATTGTATTATTTTATTTATTTTTCCTCTGTTCTCTTTTCTCTTTGTTAGAATTTAACACGTTGTGTTCACTCTGTCAGTTTCAGCTGAGCGAGTGAGACTGGCCAGCAGATATGCCCCTTTGTCCGGAGCAATTATTTATAGTGTATATGTTGAATTTTTTTGTACATGGTCTACTCTTACAACAAACAAATTACAATACTTGTAGAATCACATTTCTCAAGTATCGTGATATGCATCATATCAGCCCCATATATAGTGATATGTATCGTATTGTGTACGTGTATCATCCCGGTCCTTTATTATTATTTTTTTCAGAGGAGATTTAAAGAGGTCAAGCAAGGGAGTCTTTGAACATACTGCTGCACATGCGCACACACACGCACACACACACTACACCTTTACAGGCTAGAAATGTCTCTGACTAAGAACGTGATGAAATTAGAATTCACATTTGGCTTTTCCTCACTTTGAGTGCTGTTACACTTGTTAAAAGGCATCACGTGCCGCCCTGCTCAAAGCAAAAAACGGAGGGGAGACAAAGAGGGGCTGAAAAGAAATGGCAGAGAGAGGAAACTTTATTTATGTGCTGAATGTGCTGAACTCCAGTGTCGCAGACCGAAACCCCCCCCCCCCCCAAAAAAAGAAAATCGGTCTGCCTACCTTCACTGCGCATGTGTAATTTTGGACCACAGCAGCTCATCTGAGTCTGACTCTCTTCACCCAAACCAATCAAAGGGAATAATGTGATTATTAACCATCAGATGACAAAGTAAAACCTCTTAAGTGAACTTGAACTTATTTATTTCAATCAATCAATCAATCAATTTTATTTATATAGCGCCAAATCACAACAAACAGTTGCCCCAAGGCGCTTTATATTGTAAGTGTTGGGAAAGTGTAAGAGCACGGACCCACAACAGGGGGCGCAAATGAACGGACAATGGATAAAGCCAAATACAACACTTTACTGTTGTGAAAGCGCACAACAACAACAGATTACAATAGCACAAAGTCAAATTACAACGGTGTCGTGTGGGCAGGCTCGAAGATAGGAGACGTCAGTCCCAAGCCGAACCGGAACCACACGATTTCCTCTGCCACCGAACCCCGGGAATACTGGAGCCGCCAAGTCCCGAACTCCCAGGTGGCCACTGCCTTCGCGTGTCGGATCTGGTACTGCTGGCGAGGAGCAAACACAGTTAGAAGTGGGTGCGTGTGCACCCAGCAACACGTATGGTGGGAAACCACCTCCACCTCTCGTCGAAAAAAGAAACAGAATAAATGCTGTCCAACTCACACAAGCAACATATATTCCTGTCAAGAAACACAGTCAGCTGAGAAATTACCTCCTTGGTAGAGCGATATCTCGGCCATGAGGTGGAGATGCCGTCTTGCTGATATACCGCTGGTGATTGATGACAGCTGTCGTCGGAGACAAGTGACAGCTGTCACCCCGGCTGCTCCTGTGAGGCGGTAGCGCCCTCTGGTGCCTGGAGCCCGCACTCCAGGTAGGGCGCCCTCTGGTGGTGGTGGGCCAGCAGTACCTCCTCTTCAGCGGCCCACACAACAGTAAGGCAAGGCCATACAATAATTACATAAAATTACGTGGCACACAACTCGTCAATAACAAAAACTGATATACAAGACAATTCCACAGTGACGTGTGACCAAAAAGGGGGTGAGCAGAAGCAAAGCTTATAAATGCCCACCCCATATACACATACTTACATATATACACATTACCTACCCCCAGAGCAAGCACACAGATGACAGTGGGAAGGAAAATCTCCCTCTGATGTATTGAGGAAGAAACCTCAAGCAGACCAGACTCTAAGGGGTGACCCTCTGCTTGGGCCATGCTACAAACACATTTAACAACACAAACTCAAATCCCATTATCATAAACATATCAAGTGAACACCGTGTCTTCGTCTGCATACATATTTACATACATATACAGTATACATGTATACACACACCAACATACATACATAATTACACACACATATATATATACACACATACATACATATATATATATATATATATATATATATATATATATATATATATATATATATATACACACATATACAAATGAATGTTACTGTACAAGTTCACAATTACAACTGACAACACAAAACTCATCGTACTTCATTAGATACATATCTTGAAAACATCATTTTTTATATTGATTTTTAAACTGATTGATATTTGGACATCGTTTGAGTTCATCCGTCAGGTTATTCCATAATCTAGGGCCACACATGGAGAGACAGAAACCTTTCCTGGTCGTCCGAGCGCCAGCAATTTTAAAATGATACAAGCCTGACATTAGAATGATTTATCATTCTAATGTCAGGCTTAAGCAGAAACGAGGCGAAGCTCGATGACGCTTTGAAATGACCGACGTGTAGCCGTGGCGCTGTGATCGCTTCACCCATCTTTTATTATGAAATAATGCTGAATTTATGCGGAAATGTTTGTTGTACAAAAGCCTCAGATATCTGTAGCTGAGATAGATGATGACTCGAGTGCAGTTTTAAGCAGAAATGAGGTGATAATCCATGAACCGCAGCTAATGACTTTTGCGCAGCGAAGACAGGGGGACCGATTTTTAGGGGGGACCGTTACGTCTACGACACTGGTACAAATGTGACATCTGTTGGTTGAAAAATCATTCATAGCACCTTTTAATAATGGATATAAATTAATTCCAAGACATATTCAGAAGCAAATTAAGATATGGAGAATCACTTGTATTGTGGCAGATTGTCAGCTGTGACGTTTAGTCATATGATGTTTTCATGGTCTTGATGCAGCACGTAGGTGTCTCAGTGTTTGTCCCGTGTGTGACCTTCTGTTTTGTCACTATGGCCAGAAGCGTGGAAAACTCAACACACTTTTGGTCACCAGTCAAATTTACCAATCATAGTAAGATTATATGATTTGTACAATTTGCTGTCTAATCATGTTTTCTGACAGGTCACTTTCATATGAGCTACTTTCAAAAAACAAATATAGCCTTTCCCTTAAGATTTCTAAGCAAAATGTAAGTGATAATGTGCACTGATTCATTTTGATTTATTTCTGAACATAGTCTAAACCCTCAGCATGCTTATTGTGCTGAGCAGGACTGTATTAGTAACAGATCTCTGTTTTTGTGCATTAAAATAGTGCCTGAGATTAAACTGATGCTCATATAACTATTGTAGAGTATCACATGTATTAGGCAATCTCCTTCTTTATCCAG
This sequence comes from Thalassophryne amazonica, assembly GCF_902500255.1. Lineage (NCBI taxonomy): Eukaryota > Metazoa > Chordata > Actinopteri > Batrachoidiformes > Batrachoididae > Thalassophryne > Thalassophryne amazonica. Next base: position 19,220,000 of record NC_047110.1, on the reverse strand, counting down.
TTTAAGCATCTTTCCCACAGTAAGGACTTGCAGGCCATCAGATAGCAAGGCTCAGTGCCAGCTGGAACGCTGAAGGCAGCACAGGCCAATTTAGAAAAAGAAACTTCAGCCAAATCTATCAACACACTGCTACCCATGTAGTGTCCTAAAATGACTAAAGTACACTTAAAACACATAAACAGGCAATCAATATTGATCCAGAATCCAGATCCGGATCACCTCAAAAATTCAGTGGAGTATTCCATGGCCTATTGTCTATCTGTGGTGCAAATTTGGTGAGAATCCGTGAAGTAGTTTTGACGTAATACTGCTAACAGTAATCCTTGAAAGCCTGTATAAAGTGAAACTTGATCCAGAATCCAGATCCAGAGCACCTCCAAAATTTAATGGTCTCTTCCATTTCCTATTATGTATCTGTGGTGAAAATTTCATCAAAATCCCTGTAGTAGTTTTGAAGTAATTCTGTTAAAAGACAGATAGACAGACAAATAAATAAATGCCGATGATTTTATTACGTCCTTGGTGAAAGTAATTAAGAGTAACCAGCCACAGACCCACCACACAGAACTTTAAATCCACTGTGATGAATGTCAATAGATTCATCAAACTGTTTTCAGGGTCAGATGTGAGTTCTGAGACACGTACAGCACAAATACACAATGTTCCCAACAGGCTGCTAGGCAAAATGTTCTCCCAGGCTATGAGTGGAATTACTGAATAGCTGCTTTAAACTTGGCACAAGTGACTTTTCCAAACCAAATATTGCAGCAGCAGATGTGATTTATGTTGCCCTGTGTTTCAGAGTACGTCACTAGAACAAGCCGTGCTCATATTTTTGTCATACAGATGGGGCAGTCTGTATTCTAGGATCCTGAAAATGTATTTCTGACTGACTGCAGACTTTTTGGACTCATATTCTGGCTTGTGTTTGTAATAAAAACAAAACAGAGAAGTTAATCTTATGGTTCTGCAACTTGTTTTGTAGACACGTTTAACCCTCTGCATGCCTTACAGTGAATGAAATGTATGCCGAACAAAAATATAAATGCAACACTTTTGTTTTTGCTCCCATTTTTCATGATCTGAACTCAAAGATCTAAAACATTTTCCATATACACAAAAGACCTGTTTCTCTCAAATACTGTTCACAGATCTGTCTAAATCTGTGTTCGTGAGCACTTCTGTTCTGAGATAATCAGTCCCATCTCACAGGTGTGGCATATCACAATGCTGATGACACAGCATGATTATTGCACAAGTGTGCCTTAGGCTGGCCACAATAAAAGGCCTCTCTGAAATGTGCAGTTTTGCTTTATTGGGGGCGTCTGGTGGTAGTATATGAAGGACAGCAAGACCAGAAATATTGTTCATAAAGAAGCTTTAACACTGATATCTGAGCAAATAAATCAATTTCCATAAAAGTTTGTTGATTAGTTCCCTTATATTATCACTTTGTAGTTTCCATCTCAATAAGTATCAGAATCAAATTTATTGTCAAGTACGTTCTCACATACAAGGAATTTGGTCTGGAAAAAACATTTCTGTAAGAAGTAAAAGAGTCAAATAGGCAAAACTATGTTTACTGTAAAGTAAATAAATATAACATAGTAGTGGAATGGGACTGTGCAAACGCATGTGATTGTGCAGATGTACAGTACGTTTCAGTGCAGGGATGACCAATCTGTAATTTGTGGTAGTGGGGGGGGGGGGGGGGGGGGGGGGCAGGGTAAATGGGCATCTCTGGCATTATTCATTAGTTTAGCTGCAGATGGAAAGAAGTTGTTTTTGTTTCTTGGGGTCTGATGGACTCAGCCGTCTGCCAGAGGGGACGGTAACAAAAAGTTTGTGTCCTGGGTGAGAGGGATTGGCCACAATCTTCCTTGCTTGCCTAGGACCCTGGAGGTGTACAGGTCCTGTAGGGTTGGCAGATTGCAGTCGATCACCTTCTCTGCTGTGTGGATAATATGGTACAGTCTGCTCCTGTCGTTAGCAGTGGCAGCAGCGTACCAGACGGTGATTGAGGAGGAAATGATGGACTCAATGATGGCAGTGTAGAAGTTCACTAGCATTGTTTTTGGCAGGTTGAACTTCCTCAGCTGCTGCAGAAAGTACATCCTCTGTTGTGCTCTCTTGATGAGAGAGCTGGCATTCAGCTCCCACTTGAAGTCCTGGGTGATGGTGATCCCCAGATAACAGAAGGACTCCACAATGGCAACTGGGGAGTCACACAGGTTGATGGGGTTGGCCAGGACTGGGTTCTTTCTGAAGTCAACAACCATCTCCACTGTCTTGAGGGCCTTAAGATACAGATTGTTCTGTCTGCACCAGGACACCCGTCTATAGGCAGACAAGTCCACATCAGAGATGAGTCCAATGAGGGTTGTATCGTCCACGAACTTCACGAGCTTTACAGACTGGTGACTGGAGGTGCAGCTGTTGGTGTACAGGGAGAAGAGTAGAGGAGAAAGAATGCAGCCTTGTGGGGATCCGCTGCTGGTGGACTGTGTGTTGGAGATGTTCCCTCCCAGCTTCTCACACTGCCTCCTGTTGGACAGGAAGTCAGTGATCCACCTGCAATGCACTAGCATAAAAACTAAATAAGAACATTAAAAAAATATATTAAGTTATATTTAATAGCATGGTAAATAGATGATAACAGGGGAGGTGATGGTCTAGTGGTTATGCATTGGGCTTCAGACCGGAAGATCCTCGGTTCAAAGTCCAGCCAGACCAGAAAACCACGAAGGACCCTTGGGCAAGGTCCTTAACCCCCAAGTTGCTTCCGGTGTGTAGTGAGCATCTTGGATGGCAGCACCCTGGCATTGGTGTGTGAATGTGTCTTTGTGAATGGACGAATGTGAGGCATAATTTAAAAGCCCTTTGAGTTTCTGATACAGATGGAAAAACACTATAAATGCAGTCCATTTACCATTAACATGCATTGTTTGTTTTTTCATTCATGTTTGAGTGTTTCAAATAATAGCTAACAGTGATTTAATTGTCTTTAGGTGGGTATTATTTTTCACTCCAGATGCTTTGAAAGATTTGTAAATCTGAATTTTTATGTGGAAAAATGTGGGTGCACAATAACACTACCACTGTACAACATAAAATGCTGAATCAACATTATTCAAAAATTTTTGGAATATCATTTAGATACGATCACCTGAAGTGAATCTTGGCTGAAGCTGAATGTCCTCTTGCCTTTAAATGAATCTTGCCTACTTGCATGCACATGTAGGTAGCGAGGAGGAGGTGTTGTTTTAATTTACAAGTCTGGGTTTACCTTAGTGACTCATGGGGGTCCTAAATTGAATTAATTTGAAAATCTGGTTCTCTGCCCTTCTCATGCTGAAAAAAATCAGCTATGTTACTTTGTTATTGTTTGTAGGCCTCTTGGCATGTATTCCAATTTCTTAGATGAATTTGGTGAGTTTGATCTGGTGACTTGCACAGATAACATCCTAATGGTTGGTGATTTCAATATCCATGTAAATAAGCCTTCTGATCCCTTCAGCAAAGTGTTTATGAACGTTGCAGAAGTGTTGGGATTTCATCAGTGCATTCAGAGATTGACCCATTATTGTGGAAACACTCTGGACTTGATCGTCATTCCTGGGATTGCTTACCCAGATATTAATATTGCTTCTCTTATTTCAGTGGTTTCTGATAACTTACTGATTAAGTATACACTGTTATTATCTTGTCCACTGGGACTAGATACTGGTATGTCTGTGTCACATTAGCTCCTCTATCATAACTGAGCTCAGCACCAGATTGCCTGATATTGTAGCATTTCTATCTGAACATGATCAGCCAGGAGTTAGCCTTTCGGATAGCTTGAATTTGGTGCTGATGAGTCTATTCAATTCATGTCTATTAGATTTAATTGCTTCACCTATTGCAATAAAATCATGTCACCATAAAGTACAAACACCTTGGTTTAACGAGTATCTAAAGTGCATGATCTCAAGCATAAGTGTAGATGTCTCTGGAGAGTAATTGGTGCATTAACATTACGGCATTCTCGGGAGGGGGGCACCTGGCGCAGAATGTCACAGAGGCTGAGGCTGGTGCACAATCGACTCGATCAACGCTCTCTGCTGCGGGATCGACCAGATCGGAGGCTAACAACAATGCTGTGGCCCCTGTGACAGTGAATATGGAGGCCTTTATGAAGCATACGGCAGAACGGAAATCGAAATTTTTGAGGTACCGAGACATACTTTCATTCTTTGAGATTTTGGTGCTGCAAAGTGGTATGCATTATTTCCATTCTTCTACAGTAGTGTTCAGAATAATAGTAGTGCTATGTGACTAAAAAGATTAATCCAGGTTTTGAGTATATTTCTTATTGTTACATGGAAAACAAGGTACCAGTAGATTCAGTAGATTCTCACAAATCCAACAAGACCAAGCATTCATGATATGCACACTCTTAAGGCTATGAAATTGGGCTATTAGTAAAAAAAGTAGAAAAGGGGGTGTTCACAATAATAGTAGTGTGGCATTCAGTCAGTAAGTTCGTCAATTTTGTGGAACAAACAGGTGTGAATCAGGTGTCCCCTATTTAAGGATGAAGCCAGCACCTGTTGAACATGCTTTTCTCTTTGAAAGCCTGAGGAAAATGGGACATTCAAGACATTGTTCAGAAGAACAGCCTAGTTTGATTAAAAAGTTGATTGGAGAGGGGAAAACTTATATGCAGGTGCAAAAAATTATAGGCTGTTCATCTACAATGATCTCCAATGCTTTACAATGGACAAAAAATCAGAGACGTGTGGAAGAAAACGGAAAACAACCATCAAAATGGATAGAAGAATAACCAGAATGGCAAAGGCTCACCCACTGATCAGCTCCAGGATGATCAAAGACAGTCTGGAGTTACCTGTAAGTGCTGTGACAGTTAGAAGACGCCTGTGTGAAGCTAATTTATTTGTAAGAATCCCCCGCAAAGTCCCTCTGTTAAATACAAGACGTGCAGAAGAGGTTACAATTTGCCAAAGAACACATCAACTTGCCTAAAGAGAAATGGAGGAATATTTTGTGGACTGATGAGAGTAAAATTGTTATTTTTGGGTCCAAGGGCCACAGACAGTTTGTGAGATGACCCCCAAACTCTGAATTCAAGCCACAGTTCACAGTGAAGACAGTGAAGCATGGTGGTGCAAGCATCATGATATGGGCATGTTTCTCCTACTATGGTGTTGGGCCTATATATCGCATACCAGGTATCATGGATCAGTTTGGATATGTCAGAATACTTGAAGAGGTCATGTTGCCTTATGCTGAAGAGGACATGCCTTTGAAATGGGTGTTTCAACAAGACAATGACCCCAAGCACACTAGTAAATGAGCAAAATCTTGGTTCCAAACCAACAAAATTAATACCTCGCAGATGTGAAGAAATCATGAAAAACTGTGGTTATACAACTAAATACTAGTTTAGTGATTCACAGGATTGCTAAATAAGCAGTTTGAACATAATAGTTTTGAGTTTGTAGCGTCAACAGCAGATGCTACTATTATTGTGAACACCCCCTTTTCTACTTTTTTTTTTTTACTAATAGCCCAATTTCATAGCCTTAAGAGTGTGCATATCATGAATGCTTGGTCTTGTTGGATTTGTGAGAATCTACTGAATCTACTGGTACCTTATTTCCCATGTAACAATAACAAATATACTCAAAACCTGGATTAATCTTTTTAGTCACATAGCACTACTATTATTCTGAACACTACTGTATGTTTTAAAGGATGGGTCACACCTAAATTATAATATAATAGATCTAATAGATATCATTAGATCTAGGCTGTTAGTGGTCATCCGATGATAAACCGGGATTATTTTGTACACTTTCTTGACCGGTCTCAAAGCACACAGCATTCCCAACAAACAGCTACGGAGACTGCCGAAAATAAAGTACTGTAGAAATTGAGTTGGTGGAAAGGAAGAGAGACAATTTCTACATTTGAACATTTCTCTCCCTATCTCTCTCTCTCTCTCTCTCTGTCACTCTCTCTCTAGCACCTCATGGACAGATATTATGATGCTATTGAATTAACGTCTCATTGCTATCCTATGTCACTCGGCTTTACATAAACATGGGTAATCTCACCCACAGTCAGACTTTAGAGGTTTGTCTGTCTTCAGTATAAAAATGGGTATCTAGCAATTTCGTACTTTTAAATTCTTAGGAGACCAAAATGATGGCCATTGGTTGTGAAAGACACAGATGTCAGTTTAATCAGCAAATGTTAACCTTGGACTCATGGGTCATTCATTATACTGATAAAGAGAAAAATCTTGTGGTGACCTTTGATCCCATACTGTCCTTTCACTTACACATTTGAGAAATTACAATGAATGTTTTCTATGACCTGTCATTTTGCAAAGGTCGAACCTATACTGTCTGCAGTAGATTCATTGATTCATGCCTTTGTCTCTTCCAGTTTACATTACTCCGATGTCCTTTTTCTGGTTTACCAATGTGTCCAGCATCAAAGGTCTCCAAATTGTTCAAAATGGGGCTGCTAGAGTTCTAAGAGAAGAAAGTAGATCATATTTCCTCTGATTTTGGCCTCTCACCACTGGTCCATGTGATGGCTGATCAAATTAAATCTAGAAAGCGTTCACAGCATTTTACTTTTTCCACATTTTACAGCCTTATTCCAAAATGGAGTAAAGTCAATTTCCCCTCAAAATTCTACTCACAACACCCATAACGACAACATAAAAAAAAGTTTTTTTTTTTTTTTTAATTCTTAAAATAAAAAACTAAGAAATCACATGTACATAAGTATTCACACCCTTTGCTAAATACTTTGTTGATGTACCTTTGGCAGCAATTACAGCCTCAAGCCTTCTGTAATATGATAAGCTTGGCACACCTATGTTTGGGCATTTTTGCCCATTCCTCTTTGTGGCACCTCTGAAGCTCCATCAGATTGGATGGGGAGCGTTGGTGCACAGCAATTTTCAGATCTCTACAGAGGTGTTCAATCGAATTCAGGTCTGGGCTCTGGCTGGGCCACTCAAGGACATTCAGAGTTCTCCTGAAACCGCTTCTTTGATATCTGTGTGCTTAGGGTCATTGTCCTGCTGAATGATGAACCGTCACCCCAGTCTGAGGTCACGAGCGCTCTGGAGCAGGTTTTCATCCAGGATGTCTCTGTGCTTTGCTGCATTCATTTTTCCCCTCACCTGACTAGTCTTTCAGTTTCTGCCACTGAAAAGAAAAACCTACAGCATGATGCTGCCACCACCATGTTTCACTGTAGGGATGGTGTCTGGTTTCCTCCAATGATGACACCTGGCATTCACACCAAAGAGTTCAATCTTTGTCTCATCAGATAAGAGAATTTTATTTCTCATGGTCTTAGAGTCCTTCAGGTACCTTTTGGCAAACTCCAGGTGGGCTGCCATGTGTCTTTTACTAAGGAGTGGCTTCCATCTGGCCACTCTACCATTCAGAGCTGATTGGTGGATTGCTGCAGAGATGGCTGCCCTTCTGGAAGGTTCTCCTGTGTCCACAGAGGAATGCTGGAGCTCAGTTTAGATGGGTGGCCAGCTCTAGGAGCTAGGAGGAGTCATGGTGGATCTGAAGTTCTTCCATTTATGGATGATGGAGGCCATGGTGCTCATTGGGACCTTCAAAGCAGCAGAAATGTTTATATACCCTTCCCCACATTTGTGCCTCGAGATAGTCCTGTCTCTGAGGTCTACAGACAATTCCTTTGACTTCATACTTGCTTTGTGCTCTGACATGCACTGTTGACTGTGGGACCTTATATGTAAACAGGTGTGTGCCTTTCCAAATCATGCCCAATCAATTGAATTTACCCCAGGTTGACTCCAATTAAGCTGAAGAAACATCTCAAGGATAATCGGTGGAAACAGGATGCACCTGAGATCAATTTTGAGTTTCATGGCAAAGGCTGTGAATACTTACGTACAAGTGATTTCTTAGTTTTTTTATCTTTAATAAATTTGCAAAAATTCTCAAAAACTTTTTTCACATTGTCATTATGGGATATTATGTGTTGAATTTTGAGGGGGAAAAAGAGAATTTCATCCATTTTGGTATAGGACTGTAACAAAGCAAAATGTGGAAAACATGAAGTGCCATGAATTCTTTCTGGATGCACTGCACCGGCCTGTACTCTGCATTCTCAGGAGGCAGGATAACTGTGTGGTCCAAAGGTTAAAAATAAGTCACAAGGTCACGGAGGTTTTTCATGTCATGCACCTGTTCTGTGGAGCAGTCTGCCTGCTGAGATCTGAGTCTGTGGCAGTGGCGACTGGCCCATAGGGGGCACCCAGGCGCTGCCCTCCTAGATGTGGAGGGGAAAAGTCATAATATATATTTTAAAAGTATTATCAATGTCAGTTTTACTTAATACTATGTGCCTACATGTAATATGAATGATTAAAACAACACTTCCTCCAACTGACTCTCATTCAACAGTGCATTTCCACCGACAGAAGCAGAGAACGTATCATTCCTCGTCTTGGGCGGTCATTCAAAGCGCCCTTGAAGTGCAGTGAAATAACCAATTGTATGTACAACCCCTGGCAAAAATTATGGAATCACCGGCCTCGGAGGATGTTCATTCAGTTGTTTAATTTTGTAGAAAAAAGCAGATCACAGACATGACACAAAACTAAAGTCATTTCAAATGGCAACTTTCTGGCTTTAAGAAACACTATAAGAAATCAAGAAAAAAAGATTGTGGCAGTCAGTAACGGTTACTTTTTTAGACCAAGCAGAGGAAAAAAATATGGAATCACTCAATTCTGAGGAAAAAATTATGGAATCACCCTGTAAATTTTCATCCCCAAAACTAACACCTGCATCATATCAGATCTGCTCGTTAGTCTGCATCTAAAAAGGAGTGATCACACCTTGGAGAGCTGTTGCACCAAGTGGACTGACATGAATCATGGCTCCAACACGAGAGATGTCAATTGAAACAAAGGAGAGGATTATCAAACTCTTAAAAGAGAGTAAATCATCACGCAATGTTGCAAAAGATGTTGGTTGTTCACAGTCAGCTGTGTCTAAACTCTGGACCAAATACAAACAACATGGGAAGGTTGTTAAAGGCAAACATACTGGTAGACCAAGGAAGACAAAGCGTCAAGACAGAAAACTTAAAGCAATATGTCTCAAAAATTGAAAAATGTACAACTAAACAAATGAGGAACGAATGGGAGGAAACTGGAGTCAACGTCTGTGACCGAACTGTAAGAAACCGCCTAAAGGAAATGGGATTTACATACAGAAAAGCTAAACGAAAGGCATCATTAACACCTAAACAGAAAAAAACAAGGTTACAATGGGCTAAGGAAAAGCAATTGTGGACTGTGGATGACTGGATGAAAGTCATATTCAGTGATGAATCCCGAATCTGCATTGGGCAAGGTGATGATGCTGGAACTTTTGTTTGGTGCCTTTCCAATGAGATTTATAAAGATGACTGCCTGAAGATAACATGTAAATTTCCACAGTCATTGATGATATGGGGCTGCATGTCAGGTAAAAGCACTGGGGAGATGGCTGTCATTACATCATCAATAAATGCACAAGTTTATGTTGATATTTTGGACAATTGAAATGATGTTTGGGGATGATGTAATCATTTTTCAAGATGATAATGCATCTTGCCATAGAGCAAAAACTGCAAAAACATTCCTTGCAAAAAGACACATAGGGTCAATGTCATGGCATAGGGTCAATGTCAATGAGCAGATCTGATTTGATGCAGGTGTTAATTTGGGGGATGAAAATTTACAGGGTGATTCCACAATTTTTTCCTCAGAATTGAGTGATTCCATATTTTTTTCCTCTGCTTGGTCTAAAAAAGTAACCGTTACTGACTGCCACAATCTTTTTTTCTTGATTTCTTATAGTGTTTCTTAAAGCCAGAAAGTTGCCATTTGAAATGACTTTAGTTTTGTGTCATGTCTGTGATCTGCTTTTTTTCTACAAAATTAAACAACTGAATGAACATCCTCTGAGGCCGGTGATTCTGTTGTGTGGGCCGCCAGAAGAGGAGGTACTGCTGGCCCACCACCAGTGGGCGCCCTGCCTGAAGTGCGGGCTTCAGGCACGAGAGGGCGCTGCCGCCATGGACACAGCCGGGGGTGACAGCTGTCACTCATTATCTCTTGACAGCTGTCACCCATCTACTCTACATCATCTCACTCCATAAAGACCAGACGTCATCTCCACCTCGTTGCCGAGATATCGTACTTCAATGGAGGTAACTTTCTCTGCCTTTAGTAATTGATTCTAAGAGCTATTGTTTTGCAGCTTTCAACCAGAGGACCAGCGTGGGTCACGACTGTTTCGTCCTACGTCCGTCAGATAAGTGGTTAAACAGACGCTGCACGAGTGTGTGTTAGAGGTGGAGGTGGCATTCCCACCACCCACACTTGACTGTCTTTGTTCTTCGCCAGCAGTACCAGATCCGACAGTCGGGGACGGTGATCACCTGGGAATTCGGGACATGGCGGCTCCAGTATTCACCAGGTTCGGTGACGGCGGAAATCATGTGGTTCCGGCTCTTCTTAGGACAGACGTCTTCTATCCTCGAGCCTGCCCACACGTCACCTTTGTGGATTGACTGTTATCATATTCTGTGATTGTCTGTGTATTCGTTGTGCACCTTCACAACATTAAATTGTTACTTTTTGGCTCATCTATTGACCGTTCATTTGCGCCCCCTGTTGTGGGTCCGTGTCACTACACTTTCACAACAGGATATCTCGGCCTTCAAAGTTCTCGTTTGAATATTTGCTACTACCACCAAGATCTGCACCCGCGGCGGCTCCACCCGGGCCCGTGCCCTGACCTGGGACGTGGAGAAGATCGTCCGGGAGGCCCTGGCACGGAGCCCGGACCCCGGAACTGGTCCGAAGAACCGTTTGTACGTCCCACCAGAGGCCAGAGCTGCAGTCTTGGACTTCTGTCACGGTTCCAAGCTCTCCTGTCATCCAGGGGTGCGAAGGACCGTGGCAGTTGTCCGTCAGCGCTTCTGGTGGGCGTCTATGGAGGCCGACGTCCGGGAGTACATCCAGCCCTGCACCACCTGTGCCAGGGGCAAGGCAGACCATAAAAGGTCCCAAGGACTTCTCCAACCGCTACCTGTGCCTCAACGCCCCTGGTCCCATATCGGCCTAGATTTCGTCACGGGCCTCCCGCCGTCCCAGGGCAACACCACCATCTTCACGATAGTGGACCGATTCTCCAAGGCGGCCCACTTCGTGGCCCTCCCGAAGCTCCCAACAGCCCAGGAGACAGCAGACCTCCTGGTCCACCACGTCGTCCGTCTGCATGGGATCCCCACCGACATCGTCTCTGATCGTGGTCCCCAGTTCTCCTCACACGTCTGGAGGAGCTTCTGCCGGGAACTGGGGGCTACTGTGAGCCTCTCGTCCGGGTATCACCCGCAGACCAATGGACAGGCAGAACGGGCCAATCAGGAATTGGAGCAAGCTCTGCGCTGTGTGACGTCCGCACACCCGACGGCCTGGAGTAAACATCTGGCCTGGATCGAGTATGCGCATAACAGCCAGGTGTCCTCTGCCACCGGCCTCTCCCCATTTGAGGTGTGTTTGGGGTATCAGCCCCCGTTGTTTCCCGTGGTGGAGGGAGAGGTCGGTGTGCCCTCGGTCCAGGCCCACCTGCGGAAGTGCCGTCGGGTGTGGCGCTCCGCCCGTTCTGCCTTGTTGAAGGCCCGGACAAGGGCAAAGACCCATGCAGACCGCCGGCGATCCCCGGCCCCTGCTTACCAGCCCGGGCAGGAGGTGTGGCTATCCACGAAGGACATCCCCCTCCAGGTGGACTCCCCAAAACTTAAGGACAGATATATTGGACCATTCAAGATCCTCAAAGTCCTCAGTCCTGCCGCAGTGAAGCTCCAACTCCCGGCTTCACTGCGGATCCACCCGGTTTTTCACGTTTCCAGGATCAAACCTCACCACACCTCACCCCTCTGTGCTCCCGGACCGGCGCCGCCTCCTGCTCGGATCATGGACGGGGAGCCGGCTTGGACGGTGCGCCGGCTCCTGGACGTCCGTCGGATGGGCCGGGGGTTCCAGTACTTGGTGGACTGGGAGGGGTATGGACCCGAAGAACGCTCCTGGGTGAAGAGGAGCTTCATCCGGGATCCGGCCCTCCTGGCCGACTTCTACCACCGTCACCCGAACAAGCCTGGTCGGGCGCCAGGAGGCGCCCGTTGAAGGGGGGGTCCTGTTGTGTGGGCCGCCAGAAGAGGAGGTACTGCTGGCCCACCACCAGTGGGCGCCCTGCCTGAAGTGCGGGCTTCAGGCACGAGAGGGCGCTGCCGCCACGGACACAGCCGGGGGTGACAGCTGTCACTCATTATCTCTTGACAGCTGTCACCCATCTACTCTACATCATCTCACTCCATAAAGACCAGACGTCATCTCCACCTCGTTGCCGAGATATCGTACTTCAATGGAGGTAACTTTCTCTGCCTTTAGTAATTGATTCTAAGAGCTATTGTTTTGCAGCTTTCAACCAATCAATCAATTCAATCAATTTTTTTTATATAGCGCCAAATCACAACAAACAGTTGCCCCAAGGCGCTTTATATTGTAAGGCAAGGCCATACAATAATTATGTAAAACCCCAACGGTCAAAACGACCCCCTGTGAGCAAGCACTTGGCTACAGTGGGAAGGAAAAACTCCCTTTTAACAGGAAGAAACCTCCAGCAGAACCAGGCTCAGGGAGGGGCAGTCTTCTGCTGGGACTGGTTGGGGCTGAGGGAGAGAACCAGGAAAAAGACATGCTGTGGAGGGGAGCAGAGATCGATCACTAATGATTAAATGCAGAGTGGTGCATACAGAGCAAAAAGAGAAAGGAACAGTGCATCATGGGAACCCCCCAGCAGTCTACGTCTATAGCAGCATAACTAAGGGATGGTTCAGGGTCACCTGATCCAGCCCTAACTATAAGCTTTAGCAAAAAGGAAAGTTTTAAGCCTAATCTTAAAAGTAGAGAGGGTGTCTGTCTCCCTGATCTGAATTGGGAGCTGGTTCCACAGGAGAGGAGCCTGAAAGCTGAAGGCTCTGCCTCCCATTCTACTCTTACAAACCCTAGGAACTACAAGTAAGCCTGCAGTCTGAGAGTGAAGCGCTCTATTGGGGTGATATGGTACTACGAGGTCCCTAAGATAAGATGGGACCTGATTATTCAAAACCTTATAAGTAAGAAGAAGAATTTTAAATTCTATTCTAGAATTAACAGGAAGCCAATGAAGAGAGGCCAATATGGGTGAGATATGCTCTCTCCTTCTAGTCCCCGTCAGTACTCTAGCTGCAGCATTTTGAATTAACTGAAGGCTTTTTAGGGAACTTTTAGGACAACCTGATAATAATGAATTACAATAGTCCGGCCTAGAGGAAATAAATGCATGAATTAGTTTTTCAGCATCACTCTGAGACAAGACCTTTCTGATTTTAGAGATATTGCATAAATGCAACAAAGCAGTCCTACATATTTGTTTAATATGCGCTTTGAATGACATATCCTGATCAAAAATGACTCCAAGATTTCTCACAGTATTACTAGAGGTCAGGGTAATGCCATCCAGAGTAAGGATCTGGTTAGACACCATGTTTCTAAGATTTGTGGGGCCAAGTACAATAACTTCAGTTTTATCTGAATTTAAAAGCAGGAAATTAGAGGTCATCCATGTCTTTGTCTGTAAGACAATCCTGCAGTTTAGCTAATTGGTGTGTGTCCTCTGGCTTCATGGATAGATAAAGCTGGGTATCATCTGCGTAACAATGAAAATTTAAGCAATACCGTCTAATAATACTGCCTAAGGGAAGCATGTATAAAGTGAATAAAATTGGTCCTAGCACAGAACCTTGTGGAACTCCATAATTAACTTTAGTCTGTGAAGAAGATTCCCCATTTACATGAACAAATTGTAATCTATTAGACAAATATGATTCAAACCACCGCAGCGCAGTGCCTTTAATACCTATGGCATGCTCTAATCTCTGTAATAAAATTTTATGGTCAACAGTATCAAAAGCAGCACTGAGGTCTAACAGAACAAGCACAGAGATGAGTCCACTGTCCGAGGCCATAAGAAGATCATTTGTAACCTTCACTAATGCTGTTTCTGTACTATGATGAATTCTAAAACCTGACTGAAACTCTTCAAATAGACCATTCCTCTGCAGATGATCAGTTAGCTGTTTTACAACTACACTTTCAAGAATTTTTGAGAGAAAAGGAAGGTTGGAGATTGGCCTATAATTAGCTAAGATAGCTGGGTCAAGTGATGGCTTTTTAAGTAATGGTTTAATTACTGCCACCTTAAAAGCCTGTGGTACATAGCCAACTAACAAAGATAGATTGATCATATTTAAGATCGAAGCATTAAATAATGGTAGGGCTTCCTTGAGCAGCCTGGTAGGAATGGGGTCTAATAAACATGTTGATGGTTTGGATGAAGTAACTAATGAAAATAACTCAGACAGAACAATCGGAGAGAAAGAGTCTAACCAAATACCGGCATCACTGAAAGCAGCCAAAGATAACGATACGTCTTTGGGATGGTTATGAGTAATTTTTTCTCTAATAGTTAAAATTTTGTTAGCAAAGAAAGTCATGAAGTCATTACTAGTTAAAGTTAATGGAATACTCAGCTCAATAGAGCTCTGACTCTTTGTCAGCCTGGCTACAGTGCTGAAAAGAAACCTGGGGTTGTTCTTATTTTCTTCAATTAGTGATGAGTAGAAAGATGTCCTAGCTTTACGGAGGGCTTTTTTATAGAGCAACAGACTCTTTTTCCAGGCTAAGTGAAGATCTTCTAAATTAGTGAGACGCCATTTCCTCTCCAACTTACGGGTTATCTGCTTTAAGCTACAAGTTTGTGAGTTATACCACGGAGTCAGGCACTTCTGATTTAAAGCTCTCATTTTTAGAGGAGCTACAGCATCCAAAGTTGTCTTCAATGAGGATGTAAAACTATTGACGAGATACTCTATCTCACTTACAGAGTTTAGGTAGCTACTCTGCACTGTGTTGGTATATGGCATTAGAGAACATAAAGAAGGAATCATATCCTTAAACCTAGTTACAGCGCTTTCTGAAAGACTTCTAGTGTAATGAAACTTATTCCCCACTGCTGGGTAGTCCATCAGAGTAAATGTAAATGTTATTAAGAAATGATCAGACAGAAGGGAGTTTTCAGGGAATACTGTTAAGTCTTCTATTTCCATACCATAAGTCAGAACAAGATCTAAGATATGATTAAAGTGGTGGGTGGACTCATTTACTTTTTGAGCAAAGCCAATAGAGTCTAATAATAGATTAAATGCAGTGTTGAGGCTGTCATTCTCAGCATCTGTGTGGATGTTAAAATCGCCCACTATAATTATCTTATCTGAGCTAAGCACTAAGTCAGACAAAAGGTCTGAAAATTCACAGAGAAACTCACAGTAATGACCAGGTGGACGATAGATAATAACAAATAAAACTGGTTTTTGGGACTTCCAATTTGGATGGACAAGACTAAGAGTCAAGCTTTCAAATGAATTAAAGCTCTGTCTGGGTTTTTGATTAATTAATAAGCTGGAATGGAAGATTGCTGCTAATCCTCCGCCCCGGCCCGTGCTACGGCGTGGGTCGCGACTGTTTCGTCCTACGTCCG